>NW_007271191.1:0-962 GCF_000164805.1 Carlito syrichta | reverse complement strand
ATGGTTAAAAATGTTAGAGATTAAAACAACACTCAGTCAAAAATAAAACTATAGATTACAGAGTCATCTTTTAAAATGTCCTCACTTTTTCTTATTAATAATTTATTCATTTCGCTTTCTTTGATATACCGTGTCACTTTTTAAGGATTAATTCCCTGAATTTGGTCCTAACCAATTGTCTATTCTTATGTGACAATAATGTGCATTTTCTACTGATGCATTTTTCACATAGACTTCGTTTTTTAGAGAAGTGTTATGTCCACAGTAAGACTGAACAGACAGTTCAGAGTTACCACACACCCACTTTCACATGTACCACCTCCCCACTGTCAACCTGTCTCATCACAGTGTAGATCACAATAGAAGTTTGTTCACTCACAGTTATGGAGACTGCACGTTTGAAATCAAAGTGTTGTCAGGGCTATGCTTTCTCTAAAGGATCTAGATCAAAAAACCCTCCCTTGCATCCTCTCTACTTCTGGTGGGTTCTGGCAATCCTTGACCTTCTTTGGTTTGTTGCATCATTCTGGTGTTCTACATATTTACATGACCTTCTGTTCTGCTTACATTGCTCTGTGTCCTTTCCTTGTCTTACAAAAACACTAGATATTGGACCTAGGACCCATACTAATCCATCTTGATCTCACCTTGATCCTTTCCTCAATTATGTCTGCAAATGCCTTTTTCTTAAATTAGGTCACATCCTGAGATTCTGGTCATACATGAATTTTGGGGAAGCACTTTTCAACCAACTTCAGATCCTAAATATTTCATTTCATCTTTAGCAAGACTATTTGAACTACAAATCTTCCATTTCTTTGACATTCTCATTAATATCTTTATTTATAGTCTCTTCTTGCAACTTAGCTGTTCATCTGTCATAAATAGCATATAACATCCTCTATGTTACCATAATTATGTAAGTCCATTCTACATTATGATTTTTTTGTGTTAAACACAGG
>NW_007271190.1:0-719 GCF_000164805.1 Carlito syrichta | reverse complement strand
CTTTTTTTTTGAGTGGAGTCTCACTCTGTCACCCAGACTGGAGTGCAGCGGCCGCTCCCGGCCACCGCAGCCTCTAACTGCTGGGCTCTGGCAACCCTTCCGCCTCAGCCTTCCGAGTAGTTGGAGTTACAGGCATGCACTACCACACCTGGCTGATTTTTGGATGTATCGTAGAGATGAGGTCTTCTGCCTAGGCGGGTCTCGAACCCGCAGGCTCAGGCGCTCACAAACTTATTATTATAATGAAGCAAGTGTCGCGATCGGGCACTTTTCTTCAATGAATTCTACTCTGGGAATAAGTGTGCCTGTTGCAGCTGATTCAAATCTTTTCATTTGCTCTTCTTCTGCCCCTCATGAGGCTGACATTTGCGAGTACAGAGGCAAGCAAGCTTCTCTGTGAAATGACTCACTGCTATTGAACTCTGATCACCCTTTTATATTTATAAAGTTTTGCGAGTCACATTTCAAATGGGAAAAATATCAAGAATGGAATTTAATTGTTAATTTATTCGTGGTGGTTGCAGGCAATGGCTCCCCAGTCATGAAAGGTGTGTGAACCCGGGTGCTCCTCAAAGCTGGGCTAGGTCAGTCTCAGTCTCAGCTAATCAAAAAGGACTCTTTGGGGAATCATTTCTTCACTGCTCCCCGTACCTTACATGTCTTTTATCTTTGCATGCATTTAATTAAAGTGTCTCCAACTCCACTCCCTGCACAAACGG
>NW_007271189.1:0-727 GCF_000164805.1 Carlito syrichta | reverse complement strand
AAAAAATTGATGTGGATGTATCCATGGATAGAAGACGTCTCCTCATCCAGTTTATACATCAGAACTCTTCAGAATTTTGAAAGAGAGAAAGCATGACCAACTTCCTAGCATTTTGTGGTAGGTTTAAACAGCTTACACAGTACATCCTTTGTCCTACTCCTATCCCTGTCTTTCCATCTTTCTTACCCCACTACTCTCTTTTATGCAAGGAAATGAAATGTGTTCTAAGATATATAATTTGAGCTTTAAATCATCATTCTGGTCTCACCATCATTCTTCATCATCAGAAGTAATAATCATTTGAAGTTTCTATGGATCTTTTCCATTCAGAAATTATATGTTCATTACATATTTGTGTCTATAGAAATAATCATCTTGAGATTGAATGCTGACTTGTGCCCTTTTATAATTTACCTATTTGAATATTGTGCATATATTTTCCTGAAACTGGTGTCTCAATCAACATGAAATATTGGAGATGTAAATGATGATGTATATAGACATAATTCTTCTTCTTTGTCTGTTTTCAACTATACTACAGCCTTCTTTACTTATGTAGGCCATTAGTAGTTGCCTTTTAAGTTATTCTAAAATTGTTTTGGTAATTCTAAGAATTCAGAGTATATCATTACCTTTTCCCTCTGCCATACATATAAGGGTTTCTCAAGCACACAAACTTTGAGTTTGGATATACACCTTTAACGCTATCAACTGATACAACACTATT
>NW_007271188.1:0-762 GCF_000164805.1 Carlito syrichta | reverse complement strand
TGGACAGACTGGGACTTCTGGGTAGCTGTGTACTCTATTGGTGGCAATCTGCAGTGGAGTGTCCATGCTCTCCTGCTCTGTATTGGAAATGATGCTCTGAGAATCCACGGCCTTTTGTGCATGACAGGTGGCTGCAACATCCTATGGCCTGTGTAACCACAAGCCTGTGACCTCACACTGGTGCCAGTCTCTGGTCACTGAGAGCAACTTCCATTTGCTGTGTCCTGCTTTTTTTTTCAATCATTTTGTTGGGGTGCACAAGGAGATTCCTTGGGAGGACTTCAGTCACTTGGATGAATTTGGAGTCAATCATACTCAGGGATCTATCACAGAAACAGGGAACAGAGGACCCTACATTCTTACTCATAAGCAAACCTTGAACAATTATCATAATCCTATAAGAAAGGGATTGGCAGCAGTGAGAAACTGCCAGAGACAGGGGGTGGGATTGGCAGTTGAGGGAAACTGCCAGGGGAGGGAGGGACATGTCTCATCAACAAGGGTCCCTGCATAATCAATGTTTGTATACCTAAACCTGAATTGCACCCCACATCTTAAAAAAAAAAGAGCCAGCCTCCGTGGCTCAGCCTGTAATCCTGCGCTTTGGAAGGCTGAGGTGAGTGGATTGCCTGAGCCCTCAGGTTTGAGACCAGCCTGGGCAACTTGGCGAGACCTCATCCCTACAATAAATCAAAAAATAAGCCGGGCATTGTTGCACATGCCTATAATTCTGGCTACTCGGAAGGCTGAGGCAGAAGGATG
>NW_007271187.1:0-904 GCF_000164805.1 Carlito syrichta | reverse complement strand
GGGTGGGGAGGTTCGGTGAATGGAAAGTTACAAAGAGTAAGCACCAGGAGTAAATAGGGATTCTGGCTAAACTGACCTAACCGGATTCTTGCTGAAGGAAGGCCAAGGCCAGGGGGATCAGACATACCTGGGGGATGGTGGTAAGGAATGAAGAATTTGGTCAGTTATGAAGGATGATAAAATGTCGAAGATGGGGGATTCTGGTTAAATCGCCCTAACCGGAAAAAAACCCATCATCTTTGTCTCATTCATTTCCTTCATTCAACAACCCAATTATTACTAAAGTCTCATTCTTCATCTCTGTGGCTGCTTCAAACCCGAAATGGTGGCTAGATGTAAAGTGGAATTTTAATTGTCGAAAAAGGCAGACAACTAAGAAAGTTGAGCCAATGATAAGGTGGAGTCCGTGAAAGCCTGTAGCCATAAAGAATGTTGAGCCATAAACCCGGTCATAGATAGTGAAAAATGTCTCAAAATATTCTGACTCTTGAAGTAAAGTAGGCACCTAGAATAATAGTAATATGTAAGGCTTGGAATATTTGTTTTTGATTACCTTCTATGAGGCTGTGATGGGCTCAAGTAATTGAGATGCCTGAAGCTAATAGCACGGATGTGTTAAGTAGGGGGACTTCTACTGCATATTTTGCTGTATCTCGGTGCTCTGGCCTGTCCCCTCTTCCTTCTCCTTCCCCCTGCTGTTCTCAGTCAGGCCCTCACCATCTATTGACCCACCTATTGCTCTAGACTTCTGACTTGTCTTCTGATTTTCACTCTTGCCTTCCTGAATCTATTCTCTATGTAACCTACAGAGAAATGTACAATTCAGATAGGCCCATACCATTCTATTTGTAGCTCCCCAGGTATCTATTTCACTCCTGTCCCTCTGAGCCCTTCCTTATCTCTG
>NW_007271186.1:0-809 GCF_000164805.1 Carlito syrichta | reverse complement strand
GAACTGTCTTTGTGTATGTTCAGCATTTCTGAGTCAAACATTCTACGTGAGTTTCACAGCGTGTCAGACACAGATTTGGGGTAGGGGCGAATGTATATGGTACTGGGTGTCTGCGTGTCTGTTTGTCACGTCCTGTGCATGATGGGTACACACTGATATGTCCCTTTATCGTGTAGATTCTGCGCTGCTGTCTGTAGGCATTGTTCTCGTCTCAATGTTGGTGTGCACATTCCTGCCACGTGTGTGCAATTCCTAGAGCATGTTTTTCGAGTGTGTGTGTGTGTGTGTGTGTGTGTGTGTGTGTGTGTGTGTGTGTGTGCGCTTGCGCCCGCGCGCTCGGGGAGTTGTGACAGTGTCACTTGATTGCAGCGGGAACATTGAAAGAGATTACATCTAGCTAGTACTGTTTGCTTCCTGGGCAGTTCTACTTGACTACTTTTACTTTTCTTTTTTTCATTTTTTTTTTTTTTTTTTTGAGTTAGAGTCTCGCTCTGTCACCCAGACTGGAGAGCACTAGTCGCTCCCGACCACTACAGCCTCAACCTGCTTGTCACTGGCAATCCTTACGCCTCAGCCTTCCAAGAAGCTGGAACTATGGGCGCGTGCTACCCCTCCCAACTCATTTATTTAAATTTTATTGTAGAGATGAGGTCTCACCAAATTGCCCCGGTGGGTCTCGAACCCGTGGACTCAGGCAGTCAGCTCACCTCAGCCTCCCAAAGTGCTGGGATGACAGACTGAACCACCAAACCCGGGTACTTTTAGTTTTCTTAAGCCTTTGGAGCTTCCGATTAATCATGGATATAATG
>NW_007271185.1:0-694 GCF_000164805.1 Carlito syrichta | reverse complement strand
TCAGCAACAAAAACAAAGCTGGAGGTATCACACTACCAGATTTTAAACTTTACTATAAAGCTACAATAATCAAAATAGCTTGGTATTGGTACAAGAGCAGGAATATAGAGTAATGGAATAGAATTGAGATTCCAGAAGCAAAACCTCAATTTTTCAACCTACTCATCTTCAACAAAGTCTCCCCCACCCACCACTGGAGAGATGAGAACCTATTCGGTAAATTACCTATTTGGTAAATTGACCACAGGCATAAGATTCATAAAGGACCCCTATCTATCTCTATACACAAAAATTAACTCTAAATGGATCTGAGACCTAAATGTAAAACCTCAAACCATAAGAACCTTAGAAAATGCAGGAGACACCCTTATGGAAGTTGGAACTGGCAACCAATTCCTGGACAAAACCTGAAATGCACAGGCTATAAGAGATAAGATAGAGAAGCGGGACCTCATTAAACTGACAAGCTTCTGCAAAGCCATAGAAATCATCAAGGGAAACAGCCCACAGACTGGGAATAAATATCTGCCAACTCCATGTCTGACAAAGGTTTAACATCAAGGATCTACACAGAACTCAAACATGCTGTAAAGAAAAAAAACAAACAGCCTCATTACAAAGTGGGCAAAAGATATGAATGGATACTTCTCAAAAGAACTCTTATGAACATCCAACAGATACATTTAAAAAAATT
>NW_007271184.1:0-585 GCF_000164805.1 Carlito syrichta | reverse complement strand
AAAAGTATCTTTTATAACCCTATCTTGGTCAGCTTAATAGGTAAAAGAATTTACAACAATGTAGTTAGAAATATCAGTAGGGCTTTCTGGTTGATATCAAGCATTTAAGGTTTCTAATTTCCCTTTTAAGATTTGTGCAAAATGTTAAAGATTATAGGTCAAATATATGCCAGATTCCAAAAAGAGTTTCCAAAGAGTCACAGGGAGTTCATAGGAATGTGACGCTTTGAGGAAGAATGATAGAAATGTACTGGAAAATGAGTAACACATTCTCATTTCTCTCTCTCTTTTCTCTCTCTCACAGAATCTAAAGAAGAAAGGGAGTCCATGGGCCCACAAAAAAATTATGAAGAGAGTTCTCTCAAAGTTGTCAATTTTTAGTTCTGATCTTTTTTTTTTTTTGAGTTGGGGTCTCACTCTGTCACACAGGCAGGAGTGCAGTGGTACGCTCCCAGACACTGCAGCCTCGAACTACTGGGCTCCAGCAATCCTTCCGCCTCAGCCTTCCAGGTAGCTGGAACTACAGGTGCGCACTACCACGCTCAGTTAGTTTTTTGATTTATGTAGAGATGAGGTCTTTCCCAT
>NW_007271183.1:0-831 GCF_000164805.1 Carlito syrichta | reverse complement strand
ACAGTGCACAGAGTTATTGATAAAATTCGAGGGGTGGAGGAGTGCGAAGAGTGCAGTAATTGCTACACCAGGTCTCCCGAGCAGCAGAGACTGGAGGGAAGAGGCGACAAGCGCTACACCCTAAAGACCCACTGCCAAGCCCACTGAGCACAGTCCTGGGAGAAGTTTCGTGGAGATTCCTGGTGCGGGTTCATGGAGAGAGTCGGTACAAGCCTGTGAGCATTCGCGGGCATACACACACAATCACACTCTCTCTCTCACACACACACACAAACACACACACACACACACACACACAGGGGTCAGGGGCGAACACACTCTCACAGAATGAGAAAGAGCAAGAGCATGGCGGACAAGCAGTGGCTGGGGAAGGAAGTTTTCATCTCTGGCGCCATAGGATGCTACCAGGAGAGCAGTGGAGGCTGCAGACAGTGTGGTTGCTGGGTTGGGGGAGCTACCTACCAGAAAGACGGTGTCCACCCAGGTGTGATCCTTATTCATCTTGTGTTTCATGTTTGCATCTCATTGATGCTTCTGATGATGACGTGGTGAATTCCAGGGATTGCTTTGTGTTCCGTTTGGGACCAATGACCCAGTGACTTTGTGTCCCGCACTCCCTTTTCGGAGGTGGGGGGATGACATGGGTGGTGTCGCCATTGGGCTGGAGGAAACAACAAGGGAGTGGAGTGTATCTGGTTGGGGCAGCACCAGATGGGATCCCTGGCCAACTCTCAGACAGCTCAGGAGATGCTCATCTCGGCCCCTCTCACAGTACAATTTAATATTACGGAAAATGGACGACCGCGTGTAAAATCGGGCACACAAACTCCG
>NW_007271182.1:0-744 GCF_000164805.1 Carlito syrichta | reverse complement strand
TTCTGTCACCCTGTCCTCACTTCTTGAAAGCTTGAGTCAGTTCCTTCTGCTTGGGGCACTTATATTTTAAAAGGATCAAATGTTTCTGTGCCTGGTCTTTGGTGAGGTCTTGAAGGTGAGGGTCATGGGGCAGTCACAGAAAATGGTGCTCTCACTCTGAGTTTGTCATCTTGTCAAAGAAACACACATTCAACCAGAAAACACATTAGAAAATGCTGCAGCATCTGTTTCCTAAATCAGGGAGGCGGGAGGCAGTTGCATTTGTGATAGTAAAGGAATTTGAAGTGCTTGATATGGACTGTAGTAATCAAGAAAGGCTTCATGAGATAAGTGATTTATATGTGGATTCTGGAGGGTAAGGTTGAAAAGAAACTCACAGCACTTAAAAGTGGGGTTTTCGTGGTAGCTGTTCAAATAAACTTTAACCAATTGAATATCAGAAAGGAATAACTCACGAGGGAAAAGTAAGGCATGGAGGGAGAGAGGCTCAAAGGTTTGGGGGCAGTGTGGAATCTGAGCTTCCTGGTAGAAAGATTTGGCTCCAAACAATAGAAAGATTTCTGAAAGAACCAGAGATCTTTGTGGTTGCTGTATTGCTGTTCATTAAGATTTGCTGCACCCCACCAGAACCACTCCTTCCCTCTTGAAGTCAGACATGCTCAGGTGACTTGTTCTGGCCAGTGACAGACATCACTTTCTGGTGGAGACTAAGACCACTGTGAGTTTTGCCATGCTCTTTCCCTC
>NW_007271181.1:0-527 GCF_000164805.1 Carlito syrichta | reverse complement strand
TCTGTCATAATAACTGAAAAGAAAAATATGTGTTTTCTAGGAACTGCCAGTGTCTTCTTGTTTGATGTTACTCGGTTTGACTTCCACCTCTCCCTGTTCTGACATCCAAGCCTGGGCTCTTTTGTTTCTGCCTTGGAAGGGGAGGCCCTATCTCCCTGAGGAACCAGGGGGACATGGGTTTAAAGTGGTTTCTTCTGGGTTATGGGTAATGGGGTCAGCATTGAAAAGTGCACTTCAGTTGTGGAATTTCTTCCTAGAAAAGCCCCCATGGTTGGCCTGTCTCTAGACTGAGGCATAAAATGACCACCCTTGATTTTCACAGCACTGTCCTAGGGCTCTCGTAGGGGGACACTGACAATTCCTGGACTCTGGGGCAGAGATGGAAGGGGTCCTCGCTGTCCCCTGCATCCTCCACACAGATTTATGTTCTCTAACACAAGACCAGTCTGGGCGGGTCCCCCAAGAGTTGTGCCGAGGGTCTGTGATGGGCTAGGTACCTCTAGATGGGACATGGTTTGGGACAGTCA
>NW_007271180.1:0-739 GCF_000164805.1 Carlito syrichta | reverse complement strand
TAAACCGAAACTACCAGAAGAGTCACTAACTCCTTATCTGACACCATCTTTCTAAAAAAGTTGGAGAAGGTAGATTTTTTTAAATGACTAAAAATATTTGTTGTTTTACAAAATTATAATCTTTTCAATGAAACCTTTTAACTACTTTTCCATTCTCTTTAAATATGTGAAATTTGTGCCTTTTCATTTATGTTTAAAGAATTCCAAAACTACTTGCTAAACATAAAAAAGACAAGAAAAAGGGAAACGGTCCACTTTATTTTTATCTACAGAATGCCAAAAGAGATGTGCCAGTGTTTTCACTGAAATTAAACATACTTAAAAAAAAATTAATCTTGGGTGCCATAGCAACTCAGCCTTCAAAACTTGAATGAATAAATCTGACCAAGTTATTTTTCAGCAGTTTAATTCCAGTCACTAGATCAGTGCAATTTCACCAATTAAGCACAGGAAGAATAGCAGTTCCATGCTATCATCAATTATTAGGGAAAAGTTATTTTTAAAAATGCTAATTGAACCCTATTAGTAAATGTATCTTTGAACTCTGAAAGTTGAATAACTGAACAAATTAATAAGGCAAGCAAGTTTCTGGCAGTTATATCTGACCTAAGTAAGAAAAGGGTTGTAAATGCTCCCTTATATGCAGATGACTTTTGCTAGCATGGTTAGCTCAACCTATTCATTGAAATAAATCTAGCAATTATAATTAATGCCTGTATGCAATTAAAATAAAATGCAG
>NW_007271179.1:0-834 GCF_000164805.1 Carlito syrichta | reverse complement strand
GGAGTACAAGGGTCGCAGTTTAATATCTAGTCAAACTGCATTAGGGCTCTTACCTCTTTTACTAAACAAAATCCCAAAGTCTTTAGCTTTTATGAGTTAATTGGTTATAAATGCTAGATAACATGGAGTTAACCATGTATGCAGGAAAGATGCTGTCAAATTCACCACACATCCCTTTTTCACCTTCAGGACCATGATAGTTTAAGGGAACAATGGTTTAAATATCCATACACTTTCTGCACATTGAATTCTTTTCATTCCTTTTACATCTAATTTAGCTGTTTTCAAACTACACTGTGCATAAGAATTACCCTACAGAATTTTACACATAAAATAAATACACTACATTTCCATTGTTAAGATGACAAATATTCTGACTTTATAATTCAACTGTATAACAGAATGCCCCATGGTAGTTTGATTCTGGGAATGGTCCTTCTCAGGAAAAGTATGCTAGAGTCTACAAACGAGGGTAGCCTGCTTTACACAGGTCTTTCTCCCAAAATTGCCAGCTTTCAGAGGGAAAGAGAGAGAGTGCAGGGCTGCATGTCTTAATCCAGTCAAATATGCAGATGTTCCCATCACTCATCTGCCAGCAAACTCAATCACATCACTCCATCTCCCTTCCAAAACCCCTATTTCTTGTTCAGTGTGTGCACAAAAGGAATTACAAACACTCGCTTAGCAAATTGATTACGGATCAAGTAGACTCAAAGAGGACCAAATGGAGATAGTACAAGTGCAACCATATACATTTATAAAGGTTTTAGGTACAGCATCATTAAATATGCAGACTTTGGTCTCTTGATGCACCCTTCACTTTAATTTGGAGAC
>NW_007271178.1:0-819 GCF_000164805.1 Carlito syrichta | reverse complement strand
AAAATAAAATGTTAATAAAGCATTCATATTTCATTTTTGTGGTGGTGGATACAAAACAAAAAGGAGTAAAAAAATGCATTTTATCTTTGATTTGTTCTGAGACCTCCTATACTTAATGATGCCCTTAAGAACTAAAGTAAATTTTTGTTTCATATTTTTGGAAATAATAAGGCTAACACTATGGAAATTAATGGGCATGTCCTTTATCGATGGGCACTTCTCTATTCTAAACAATCTATTTCTTATTAGCAAGGAGCTTTTGATATCACATGAAAATATTAATTTTTTAAAAAATCAGAACTGACAGATAAAATTAGAAATTCTATGGAAGATCTAATTTTTGTGGTCATTTTAGATTTTTACTTTTTTGGCAGAATATGCTGCTACAGAGAGATGTTTGGCCATGTGACTATAACTTCTATTTTTTTGACTATTTCCATTGATTTTAATAATATACGTACTAATATGAATTTTGAAAGAAATTTCCTCAATGTGAGAAAAATAAGAACATTTAAAATTATCAATCAACTAAGTGAAATTCAGGAAGGCAGTAGAAATAAATTTTGCAGAGCAAAGGTCAGACTGCCAGAATAATTTTTGTCCCCATGAACTTGCAGCGTGTTGATCCACTGGGGCAGGTAGAGAACAAGACAGCAAAATTGCTGGAGACAGAAAGTGGGACTGACAATAGGGGATGAAGAAGGACATATTAATAGCCAACCTGATGAAGCCCTTGTGATGTATCAGGCACTGAGCTAAGGGCTCCAGTATGCATTTATGCATTATCTTACTTAAACCCACAATTCTTGAATTAGGTAG
>NW_007271177.1:0-601 GCF_000164805.1 Carlito syrichta | reverse complement strand
AGGTAAAAAGAATTGGGCCTCATCTTTATTTTTATCAAACAGAGTAATAGTAAGTCAAGGATTTTATATACCACAAGATTAAGTTTCATAAATAAAGAAGAAATAAAGTATTTGTCACACAAACAAACACTGAGGGTATCTGTCACCACAAGGCCAGCTATAGAAAATACAGGACACATCCTTATGGAAATTGGAACTGACATCCAATTCGTGAACAAAACCCGAAACGCACGGACCATAAGAGATAAGATAGACAAGTGGGACCTCATTAAACTGACAAGCTTCTGCGAAGTCCAAGAAATGATCAAGAGAGAAGGGAGACAGCCCACAGACTGGGAAAAAATATTTGCCAACTGTATGTCCGACAAAGGCCTAACATCTAGGATCTACAAAGAACACAAACATGCTGAAAAGAAGAAAGCAAACAGTCCCATTACTAAGTGGGCAAAATATATGAATAGACAGTTCTCAAAAGAATACACAAAAGCGGCCAACAGATACATGAAAATATGTTCAGCCTCACTAGTCATCAAAGAAATGCAAATTAAAACTACACTGAGATACCACCTAACTGCAGTCAGAATGGTCATCATCAATATCG
>NW_007271176.1:0-811 GCF_000164805.1 Carlito syrichta | reverse complement strand
CAATAGAGGTGCTAGAAAATGCTCTACTGGTACTTCACTGTCTTCATCTGCTTAAGTCTCTGTTTGGTGAAAGGAGGGGCCCTGTGTACTTGGGGTAGAAAACCTGCAGAATGAATTACAAGCCTTGAGCATGCCCAGCCCATCTACAAGAACTCACAGGCAGTGAGCGATGCCGTGCTGAGGCCTGCAGGTGTGGAGAGTCTGTGCCTTTTCATTTTGCTGAGATGTTTCATCTTAATCTACCGAAGGTGTTAAAAGAATGTATACACATTTTCTTTCTTTAAAAAAAACAGGATTTATTGAGAGGACAGAAAATCTCCCAAGCCGGAGGGGACACAAGGTTATTGCCCTGTATACACATTTTCAGAGATGTTTTCTATGTATTACTTTTCAAAGTACTTTTCAGAAGTGTCTGGACACTATGGTAACCATGCTGAGCATCTCTAGTAATTGCAGAAGTCAATTGTGACTTGTATTCATCTTTTGTTATCAGTATATATTTTTCCTTTCTTAAAATGGGTATACATTTTTTGCACCCTCTGTATTTGCTGAATTTGGACTTCTTCATGTCACCCACATTTCCAAAAGAATCCCTGTGTTCACTACATATCTAATTTGAATAGATCCAACTGTTGTCTCTCCTATGAAAGTCTTTTTTTTAGGTGATACCAATACATTTACAGAGACACCCCTCAGACCTCAGAACATGCAGGTACCCATGGGGTATTTATAATAATAAAAGCTTGTGACTTTCTTGAGCACTTGCCACGGACCAGGTATTGTTCTGAGTTGTGTGAGGCATTGCTCACTT
>NW_007271175.1:0-679 GCF_000164805.1 Carlito syrichta | reverse complement strand
AAAGGAAAACCTATTCAGTAAATGGTGTTGGAAAAACTGGGTGACCACATGCAGAAGATTGAAACAGGACCCCTATCTATCCCCATGCACAAAGGTTAACTCCAAATGGATCAGAGACCTAAATGTAAAACCTCAAACCATAAGAACCTTAGAAAAGGAAGGAGATACCCTCATGGAAATCGGAACTGGCATCCAATTCCTGAACAAAACCCAAAACCCACAGGTCATAAGAGAGAAGATTGACAAGTGGGACCTTATTAAACTGACAAGCTTCTGCAAAGCCAAAGAAACCATCAAGAGAGCAGGGAGACAGCCTACAGACTGGGAAAAAGTATTTGCCAACACCAAAGGCTTAACATCCTGGATCTACAAGGAACTCAAACGTGCTGAAAAGAAAAAAACAAACAACCCCATTATAAAATGGGCAAAAGATATGAACAGACACTTCACAAAAGAAGACATCTGAGCAGCCAATAAACACATGAAGAAATGCTCAACCTCACTAATCATCAGGGAGATGCAAATCAAAACCACACTGAGATACTGCCTAACTCCAGTCAGAATGGAAATTATCAACAGCTGCTGGAGAGGGTGTGGTGAAAAGGGAACACTTCTACACTGTTGGTGGGAGTGTAAACTAGTGCAACCTCTGTGGAAAGCAGTGTGGCGATCCTAAAAG
>NW_007271174.1:0-797 GCF_000164805.1 Carlito syrichta | reverse complement strand
AAAAAATTAGCACCTGCCTGTAGTTCCAGCTACCTGGAAGGCTGAGGCTGAAGGATCGCCGGAGACTTTTTTTTAGAAAGAGATGGTGAAAAGTATGTTGAGTTGGATAGAAAAAAACATTTAAATTTGATTGTGTAGTTTATTCATCTGGATAAAAGAAGCAAATGCAAGTTACATTTTTAGAAGCTGTTTTTCTGAAGAACAATTGGACCTAATTCTCTTTGGTCAAACTTACACACATTTGGAAGAATTCAGCCCCATTGAAATGGAAGGCTCTAGCTGAAGCAGTGTGGTGAACACTGTGACTGCCTTTTGGCTTAAAAGCTCTCAATGACATTTTGCAAATATTTTGACTATAAATATGATGCTTACAAAATCCAAGGCTTGATCACCCTGTTGGGTCATCTGGTGAGAGGATGTAGTACTTGATTTGGTGTTCCTTCTTAATATGCCTTTCTGCTTTTATTTTGGGCTTAATTACCTTTTTCTCCTAGCTGACTAGATGTCTTATTTTACATACTCATTTTAAAACCCTCCCTCTCCCAAGTCAGCCTATTTCTTTGATATCTTTCTCATCAGCTGCAAGAGAAAGACAGACAAGATGGACTCTTCCTACTGTCAGACACTGAGAGAGCAGAGAAATGTAGATAGGTGGATAACAGATAGGAGGGGTCTAAGTACTCTACAATTTATTGAAGTAAATGGAGGAGAGTTGGGTGGCAAATTACCTATACTGTCCACAAACCAGCAGGCAACTTTGTTTGCCAGCTATCCAAATAGTTTCTGGATAATTTGGG
>NW_007271173.1:0-927 GCF_000164805.1 Carlito syrichta | reverse complement strand
GCAGCCTTGACATGCTGGGCTCCGCGATACTTCCGCTCAGCATTCCAAGTAGCCAGAATTACAGGCATGTGCTACCACGCCTGGCTGATTTTTTGATTTATTGTAGAGATGAGGTCTCGCTGACCAGACAGGTCTCGACCCCGTGGGCTCAGGAAATCCACTCACCTCAGCCTCCAAAAGGCACGGGATTACAGGCTGAGCCACTGAACCCGGCTGAGACTTAATTTTTTAATAGAGGAAGTTTATTAAAATAATAAAAAAATTGTCCTTTTTGTGCTTAATATCTGTCTAAAGAAGCAAAATTTCTGGCATTTAGATGAAGGTAAATATTAACTTAATTATCAGGATATTATATTTTAACCTAATTTTAACATAATTGTATGTATTCCTAAAAAAGTAGTATTGTTTTACCTCTTTTATCACATTATATAAAGTCATATTGGGGTAAGCATCAATTTGGTGTTGATAAAAATTTAGTTTTCTACATGCAACCATGTTAATGTAGATTATTCATTTTTCATCATTTTATGACGACACTCAAATATGTTTTTCACACTTGTGGATGAACATTTGTATTGTTATGAGTGCTTAACTATAAAACTATGATGACATAAGTATTATAGTCCACATCTTTTCATTTCATGGAAGATGATTTCTCTCAAATATACTTCTAATGTTGCCATTTCTCTACTGTAGGCTATGTTAGCACGTGAACAGCTAACACTAAAGTGTTTCCCAAATGTAAGGTCTAACTTATACTTCTAGCAGTATAAACATACACAATGCCTCTTTCTTCATGATATTTTCAACATTATACATTTTTCATTTTTAAAAGGTTTTTTATTTTTTGGTTTGATTTTTTGAGTCAGAGTCTCCCTCTGTTGCCCAGACTGTATGGTCACAGGCATCTCAGCCTCGAAGTGCTCA
>NW_007271172.1:0-857 GCF_000164805.1 Carlito syrichta | reverse complement strand
CAGTCACAGGATGAGAGTGTTAACCAGACTGGTCTTATCACTTGGTTCCAACAGCTATCTTCAGTGACTGGACAAAGAACGAGAATGAAATTAAAAAAACACAAAAATAATAGTTTACAATAGAGCATGAAAAATTACTATGTGCCAAATATAAGAATGCTTTATATACATCACATCATTTGTCGTGGGAGGTGGATTCTATTGTTGATTTAATATTACAGATGAGGAAAGAGGTCAGAATAGTTAGAGAGATAATTGTCGATTTTCTAGCTGAAGTTGCCTTCAAGGCCTGTCCACCTCCCTACCCTGTATTTCCATGAACCCCGCTTGAGGCCACTGACCACATGTCAGTCATCCATTGTGTTTTTCAAATTTTTTACCCATGAGGATCTTAATAAATACAGTTAAATAAAATGGTTGTGGTTTTAAGAAAAATATGACAATTGAAAATATTATTTATGAATTACAGCTTAAGCCATAGTATGAGCTGTTCAGACACTGAAGGATTTTGTAAGACAAACGTCTTAGAAAAAATAAACAAACTCTAATTTAGTCCAAGTTTCTGATCTTTCTGTCCCTGTATATAAAATGTATCTAGGGTAATAAATAAAGGAAATGTTTTACTAAATGAACTGGTAAAAGCATCTCTTCAGTTTTATTTTATATTCGATATAATATAAAGAAAAATAAAATTCTACTAAGAACATAACGTTTGCTAATTTTTGAAATGTTTCTTTACAAAAGAGAGAGGAAAGATTAGAATATTTCTACAGAATGTTTTGAAGTGCTATTTCTTTATTTCCTTCAGAAACCAAGAATTTGATATGCCTCAAGGACAAAAAAAAATCCAAGGAAAA
>NW_007271171.1:0-645 GCF_000164805.1 Carlito syrichta | reverse complement strand
TGTCAGCAACTGGGAGGGGGGAAGGAGGACGTATTGGATTTCCAGCATCCCCCCCCACACTCCCCAGGACAAGAATGAGGGAGGCATCACAGAAGAGGGAATGAAAGCCAAGGTCAAAAGGTGATCTGAAGCCAGGCTTGGTGGCTCAGCCTGTAATCCCGCGCCTTTGGGAGGCTGAGGTGAGTGGATTGCCTGAACCCGCGGGTTCGAGACCCGCCTGGGCAGCGCGACATCATCTCTACAATAAATAAAAAATCAGCCGGGCGTGGTAGCGCATGCCTATAATTCAGGCTACTTGAAAGGCTGAGGGGGAAGGATCGCCAGAGCCCAGCAGGTCGAGGCTGTGGTGGCTGGGAGCGGTCAATGCACTCCAGTCTGGGCGACCGAGTGAGACTCCAACTCAAAAAAAAAAGTGATCTGAAATCCCAGCTTGCCTAGGAAAAGTCAGCCCCAGGTCAGAGAACAGAAGGTTGCTCACCACCCTGGGTTCCTGGTGAAACTAACCTCTGGGAGAGGGAGGGAGGGGGGAGAGTTGTGAAACCCCAGGTCACTGAAGTTCAGTGACTCTTTGTGTATGTTTCTCTCATTAGCCCTGCTGGGGCAGCTCTTAATAGGGAGAAAAGTAAGGGGAACACAGTCAAAGCG
>NW_007271170.1:0-819 GCF_000164805.1 Carlito syrichta | reverse complement strand
TTTTATTGTTGCATAAAGAAGAAAATGGACAAAGGTAATCTAAACTATCAGGAAGTGCTTTCTGCTTATAAGAATGAAATTATAATCATAAAAATATACTATGTTTCACTTTGAAAGCATATTGTCTTCTGTCCTTCACTTGCAAATCATTACTGATGTCGCTATCGATGTTTATCCATGAACTCAAAAAAATCAATTAGAAAATAAGCACATCGTTCATAGTCCTGATACAAATCAAAGTAAGAACTTGCATTTGAAGAAGATCAGTCCTTACTAAAATAAGAACTACCAAAAGTATGAATACAACCTAAATGTCACAAAGCACATAAACATAGTTGAAATAAGAAGTCACAGGGGAATTACATCACATAAAACCAGATAACCTAATTCATAATATTTTACATTTAATATATTATATTGCAAATAAGATAGTTACTGAGACAATGGCTTTTATAGGAAACTTTGTAGCAATTAAGTAGGATATCAAAGCAGCAAAGAGATCAAATTAATTTCTGAATGCTTCCAAATATCTTAAAAATTATGAGAAAATTCTAATTCCAGGAGTGCTTTATGGGCATCTAAAGAAAAACTTTGATAAACATGAAATAGTAAGGAAGCACTGATGACAAAACAACCTGAGATAAACAATAATAGCAAATTATTAAAACCAGTTGACATTTATCTAAATGAATAAATAATCCATTTGAATGATTATCAACTCATATAAACTACAGGTCCTAAAATTGCAATTTCAAAGGAAAACTAGTCCAATGTGATAACAAAATTAAAAATTTTTACAATGTAGAAATTAATAACAAT
>NW_007271169.1:0-739 GCF_000164805.1 Carlito syrichta | reverse complement strand
ATTTAAAATTAAAAAAAGAGAAAAACACACAAGCCAATAATAATAAAGCAAAACTATCCAAGGGAAAAATTAATCTAATGCTACAAGGATTAATACTATTTCATTCCAATTCGAGAATATTATGTGGACAAAAAAAATTACTACTATATAATTATACAGCTTATATCCTAATAATAATATGATTTTAAATTATGTGAAGTGATTCAGTTAAATATATATGTATATTTCATTGGAAGGGCTTCATAAATATCATATTTGATATGTCATTATATATGAATATTTAATTGTTAATAAAGACCCTCTAAAGTGGTTTCAGATGACAAGTTATTATGATACCATAAAAACCAAAAAGGGCCAGGCTCAGTGGCTCAACCTGTAATCCCAGCACTTTGGGAGCCTGAGGCAAGTGGATTGCCTGAGTCCATGGGTTCAAACCAACCCAGGCAACTTGGTGAGAGCTTGTCTCTACAATAAAATACAAAATAGCCAGGTGGGGTAGGGTGTGTCTGTAGTTTCAGGTACTCAGAAGGCTGAGGCAGAAGAATTGCTGGAGTCCAGGAGTTCGAGGCTGTGGTGGCCAGGAGCATGCCACTGCACTCCAGTCTTGGCGACAGAGTGAGACTCCAATGTAAAAAAAAAAGAGAGAGAGAGAGAGAAAAAAAACAATAAATTCTCAAAGCTCATCTTCATGTCTAAAGGAAGTTAAAAATTAACAACCTAAATACTAAGTTCACATTAT
>NW_007271168.1:0-804 GCF_000164805.1 Carlito syrichta | reverse complement strand
CCGGGCTCGGTGGCTCAGCCTGAAATCCCGTGCCTTTGGGAGGCTGAGGTGAGTGGATTGCCTGAGCCCGCGGGTTCGAGACCCGCCTGGGCAGCGAGATCTCATCTCTACAATAAATCAAAAAAAAAATCAGCCGGGCGTGGTGGCGCATGCCTGTAATTCCAGCTACTTGGAAGGCTGAGGCGGAAGGATCGCCGGAGCCCAGTAGGCCGAGGCTGCGGTGGCCGGGAGCGGCCACTGCACTCCCAATCTGGGTGACAGAGTGAGACTCCGACTCAAATAATAATAATAATAATAATATCATGGTCTAACTATCTCTAGTCTCGTTACTGCCGTCTTCCTAAAAACATACATTTGATCATGCAACTTTGCTGCTTGAACATTGTTAATGACTGTGTACTAGACACAGGATGAAGTTAAGCGTTCTGGCATAGAGTACATGGTTCTTTGCAGATGAGAGCCATCTTCCATCATGCTATCTGTTCTAGCAACTGCTTCACTCATCTTTCTTCAAAGGTTCACAGTATGCCTTTCTCCGATTCTGTACCTTTGCTTGAAATGCTTCTTGCCCTTCCAAACAGGACTCTTGTTTCTTCTTCTCTCTCCCTATTCTTGAAGACCCAGTTCTAATGTTACTGCTCAGTGAGTTTTCTCTGACTTCTAATAATCATTATAACACTTTTCCCCAAAAATAATGACAGCAGCTCACACCATGTGCCAGACACCGTGCTAAACATTTCATATTTATTGCGTCATTTAGTATTTTTAACAACACTATGAGATAGTGCTGATATTAGTCGCCAT
>NW_007271167.1:0-645 GCF_000164805.1 Carlito syrichta | reverse complement strand
TAAGGAGGGAGATGAGAGGGTGACAGCGAGAGAAGTCTGTATTTATCAGTTAGTGAGGGGGTGGCCAGTGCTGTATTAGGGTCTTTAATGGAGGGGGCTAAGAGGTAGTATTCCTGTAGGGAGATAATATTTGTGTATAGGTTTAAGTTTCACATGCACGGGAAAAGCAGGAGCTTAGGGCCTTCGTTGTCTTTGTTTGGTTCCATATAGTGATTAGCGCCATCTCGGGAGACACCCTTGTGACTGTTTCCTGCATCTTTCAAGGTCCATGGAGAGGAAACAAACCAAACACAATAGAAAGACAGGCATGATCCCTCACCTTGAGGGACAAATCTGGGAGCTAAGAAAGAGCAGTAGTGAGACTCATGGATGCTTTTCTTCTAGAAGGTTGAGTTGGCCTGTGAAGTTGGAATATATACCCCTCCTCTATGTCTCATTAGAGCAAGGCCCTATTGCCAGTTGTGCCTCCTGTTTTCCTCCTCTGGGAATTTTTGAACATAATGTCATTTCCTCTTCAGTGTATGTGGGTAATTTGAATGATTAACCTAATCTGCAGGAAGGCTGTACATGGAATAAAGTTAAGCACATTTGTACTGAGCAACCAGATCTGTCAGTCCACTTAAAGGTGACTTGGTGGATTCATAC
>NW_007271166.1:0-830 GCF_000164805.1 Carlito syrichta | reverse complement strand
CAACCATGCTAGAAGTGGGATCTGGCTGCAGATATGAACTGACAGCCGAGTAGTGGCTTCCACCGTGATACATGCCATGCAGTCCCATGTTCAACACAGCCCATGGCTGGGTTGGTGGCTCAGCCTATAGTCATAGCACTTGGGAGGCCAAGGAGAGTGGATTTCCTGAGGCTGCAGGTTCAAGATCAGCCCAGGCAACTTAGTAAGACCTCGTCTCTATGAAAAATCAAAACAGCCAGGCATGGTAGTGTATGCCTGTAGTTCTGCCACTTGGATGTCTGAGGCAGAAGGATCACTGGAGCCCAGTGGGTCAAAGTTAGGATGATCATGAGTGTACCACTGCACTCCTGCCTGGACGACAGTGTGAGACTCCATCTCAAAAAAATAAACACACACACACAGTCCTTCTCATTCCCTGTTGTCTGACACTTCCCTCACTCATATATTCACATGTTTTTCCCACACCCTACAGGCATTCTGCTAAGGTGATCCCAGGACCATGAAATGTTGCCTTAAAACTCAAGTAAAGTCTACCCACCAGGATCAAAATGAAAGAGCAATGGGATTTTGTGTAATGAGCCAATAATATCACATGGATCACATCAAGGAATGTGCAAATTAGTACAAGAAGTAGATGTGTAGGCAAGCAGTATTGTTACAGGAATAAGTGTACAAAAGAGATATGTATAAAGTATTGAAGTACCACAAAGAAAAGTGTGGGCAACTCTACTTGGGGAGTTTTAAAAAATAACAAAAAGCAAGATGCTTAAGCTGTGTCTTGAAAGATGAGTTGGGAGCCAGGCTTGGTGGCTCAGCCTGTATCCCAGTGA
>NW_007271165.1:0-808 GCF_000164805.1 Carlito syrichta | reverse complement strand
TTGGCACAATTTTCTTAAAGCTTGCATTAGCTTGGGCCCTCACTTAAAAACTGAAAGATCGGATAATAGCAACTAATCACTATACTGTAATTACTAGCTCACCTTCAAACTCTATCTTAAATTGAGGCATAAAAAGTTTACTTTATTAAAATCAGGATGTATGGCACACATTGAGGAAAAAAGGAAGGGAGAAGGGAAGGACTGGTAGAAAGAATGCATCTTAATGTTTGACTTGGGAATGATATCTCAGATTTGGGATGCTTTTGGCAATTCAACACATTTGACTAATAGTTTGAGTTAATCAATCAGTGACCTGTATTCAGTATTCCTTCCCAGTCTTGCTGTGTTTTACCTGAATGCTTTTCCTAACAGAATCGATTAGTTTGAAGGAAGTTACCAATGTTCACAGTTGAGCCATCATTTTAGTACTCATTCCATTAACAGCTAACTTAGTAGTATTTAAACATTCCTGCATTTTTACTCTATGTAATATCTTGATGCCTTAGAAAGGTAGAGTACTGGGATTATGCCTATGTTACTGATGGAGAACTAGAAAAACAAATTATATAATTTAAACAGGAAATAGGAACAAATTCAAACCTTGGTAATTTGACTCTAGTGAACATTTTCTTAGTCATTATATTCTATAGCCTCTTGATGACCTGGTAAATGATCTTTGTCAGTCCATAGTTTGACTTTGTAAAAGACTCTTTAGCAAACATATTTATGGATGGTTTAGCTTAAGACATGAAATCTATAGGTAGTAATTGATCGTTTGAAGCATGTGTCATAGCCAACTCTTACTCAG
>NW_007271164.1:0-837 GCF_000164805.1 Carlito syrichta | reverse complement strand
GGAGGAAGGGAGGGAGGGAGGAAGAAAGAAAGGGAGAAAGAGAGAAAGAAAAGAAAGGAGGAAGGGAGGGAGGGACGGAAAACAGTAGAGTTGAATTAATTGTAAAGATGTATTACAAACTTTAGAGCAACCACTAAAAAAGTTTGAAAACATAAATAATATGTTAAAAAATGAAAGGAAATGAAATATAAAATGGTCAGCCAAAACCAGGAAAAGCAAAGACAAACTGGAAGACAAAAAATAGAAACAAAGAATAAGAACAACAAATAGAAAATGATAAATACATTAGATATTAATCCAACAATATCATTCATCAAATTAAATATCAATCATCTAAGTGTACCATTTAAAATAGTTATCAGAGTGAGTGAAAAAACAAGACCCACCTTTATGTTGTCTACAAGGAAAATGTTTTAAATATGAATACACATAGAGATTAAAAATAAATGAATGGAGAAAGTATACTATTCTAGCACTAACCAAAATAAAGTGGGAGTGAGTAGCTATATTAATTTCAGTCAAAGCAGACTTCATAGAAATGAAAGTTATCAGAAATGGAGACAAGTATTACATAATGATAAAAAGGTTACTAATGTAAGAAGACATAACAATCCTCAACATGCATGTGCCCAACTACAGAGCATCAAAATACTTAAGATTAAAACTGATTGAACTTTAAGGAGAAATTCACGTATCCAATATCATAGTTGGAGATTGTAACCTGCTTCAATCAGAAATGGACAGATCGAGGCAATAAAAATCAAGAACATTGTAAAACCCAATAGAACCATCAGTCAGTTGGATTTAATTGACTTTACCAAACAAAAGCAGAATAGA
>NW_007271163.1:0-826 GCF_000164805.1 Carlito syrichta | reverse complement strand
TGTACAACACGGTAGTCATGACTATAACTGGAGATTATTATATTCTAGTACAGATCATTTATCAATGCAATTTATTTATTAAAAAGCTTCCACTTTTTGTTTGATGTGTACAATGTGCAAAACTATTCTGAAAGCGGAATATATGTGCAAAAGTCTGCAAAGAGTGCAAATTTAGGATATGAAAAATGCTTTAAAAGTTACTTTCAAAAAGCGACCTGCCACAAATGGGCTTTACACTGTCATCTTTTTTTTAATCAGATCTGAAACCGCAAACTAATAGAACTTTCTTCTCTTCTTTTCTAGTAGGTGTAGTCCTTCCTTAATTTCAACTCATTAAAAAATGCTTTATAGTCTAGGGCAGTGGAAGGAAGCCTGGTTCAAATTTCTTAAAATCTTCAGTCTCATAAAACCTCGGGCTCTCCTCCCTCTAAGATTCTGTGTTTTAAATAACCTCTTGGAGCCACTAACAGCTTTAACAATACACAGCTTCAGGCCTAAATTCTTCTGTCAGTGGGAGGCCCCTTTTTGAAAAGCCCCTGAAGGAATTAACTACTTACCTCATCACCCTTCTCTGGGTCTGTTTTCAAGTCTTTTGGAAAGTCAGAGAGAATTACTTTTTTTTTTTTTTTTTTTAGTTGTTGGAGTCTCACTCTGTCACCCACACTGGAGTGCATTGGCCACTCCTGGCCACCGCAGCCTCGACCTGCTGGGCTCCGGCGATCCTTCCTCCTCAGCTTTCCAAGAGGCCGGAATTACAGGCATGCGCTACCACGCCCGGCTGATTTTTTTATTTATTGTAGAGATGAGGTCTCGCTGCCCAGGCGGG
>NW_007271162.1:0-621 GCF_000164805.1 Carlito syrichta | reverse complement strand
CTCATAGAATTGGGGGAAAGTTAGATGATAAAATAAAATTAGAATGAATCAGAGAGTTGGCTAAGATTAAGTTAAGATTTAAGTGATGCTGCATTTTCTACCAAAGAAATGATTCTTTCCACCGTATTGAAGTAAGAAAAATGAGACATTTCTGGTAACCAATGGGATGTCATGCCACCAAATGTATATTTACTGCCTAAGTGTTTCTTTTATATTTCCACTCTTTTTTTTTTTTTGAGTTGGAGTCTCACTCTGTTGCCCAGACTGGAGTGTAGTGGCCGCTCCCGGCCACCGCAGCCTCGACCTGCTGGGCTCCAGCGATCCTTCCGCCTCAGCCTTCCAAGTACCTGGAACTACAGGCATGAGCTACCATGTTCGGCTAATTTCTGATTTATTGTAGAGATGAGGTCTCACCAAGTTGCCAAGGCGGGTCTCAAACCCTTGGGCTCAGGCAATCCACTCACCTCAGCCTTCCAAAGTGTGGGATTATAGGCTGAGCCACCGAGCCCGGCTAACATTTACATTTTGGCAATAAAGACCTCGGATAAGTGTGCACTTCATTTATAATGTTTTGCTGATGCGGAAACCAACAGATCAAACATTTTATTCCATATTGAAAAT
>NW_007271161.1:0-580 GCF_000164805.1 Carlito syrichta | reverse complement strand
CAAGGAACTATTTCCTGTCTTTGAGTCTGAGTCTCACTGCCATCCGGGCCGGAGTGCAGAGACACGGTCACACCTCACTGTGACCTGCAACCTTGACCTCCTGGGCTCGGGTGATCCACCCTCCTCGGCCTCCTGAATGGCTGGGACGACGGGTGCGTGCCACTCCACCTGACTGATTTGTGTATTCGTGAATTCGCTCTGTTTTTTTTTTGCTAGGGATGAGATCTCGCTATGTTGCCCGGGCTGGTCTTGAGCTCCTGGATCCCGGCCGTCGACTCGCTTTGGCTTCCCAAAGTGCCGGGACGACGAGTGTGACTGGTGGCGTGAGACCCGAGATTTTAAATCCCGGAGACCACAGAGAGCCGGCTCCGATGCGAACACACTTTATTCGGGCTCGAGTCTGGGCTCGCGTTTGAAGCCGACGCGGCGACTTCGGGGACGAGAGACCCGACCCGGGCTGACACGCGCCTTTTCTACGTCGTTCTGAAGGGGCGGGGTGGCTTGACGGACTTGTGCGCGCGGGATTGGATGAGACTGTGTGACGCGGTTACGGAGACTTTGATGGGTTGATTCGGGTTCG
>NW_007271160.1:0-787 GCF_000164805.1 Carlito syrichta | reverse complement strand
AAGCAAGTTTTAGGAAAACTAAAGACAGACATTGACTCTAACACCATAATAACTGGGGACTTTAATACACCACTCACAACCTTAGACAGATCATCAGGACAAAAAATCAGCAAGGAGATCCGGAACCTCAATGAGACTCTGGACCAAATGGACTTAATTGATACCTATAGAACACTCCATCCAAAGACCACAGAATACACATTCTACTCATCACCACATGGAACATATTCTAAGATCGACCACATAATTGGACACAAATCAAGTATAAGCAAATTTAAAAGGACTGAAATTCTGCCATGCACCTTTTTGGACCACAGTGGAATAAAAATAAACATTGACACCAACAAAGTCCCTCCAAAACCCACAAAGACATGGACACTAAACAGCATGATGCTAAATAACTCCTGGGTCAATGATGACATCAAAATAGAGATCAAAAGATACATGGAAACAAATGAAAATAAAGAAACATCTTACCAAAATCTCTGGGATGCCCTAAAAGCTGTAATAAGAGGGGAATTTATATCCCTACAAACACACATGAGGAAAATGGAAGGAACAGAAATTGACAACCTAACAAGCCACCTAAAGAAGCTGGAAAAGCAAGACCACAAAAACCCTAATTTCAGCAGAAGAATCCAGATCACCAAAATAAAAGCCCAAATCCAGGACATAGAAGACAAAAAGATAATACAAAAAATCAATGAAACAAAAAGCTGGTTCTTCGAAAGGGTAAACAAGATTGATGGTCCCCTAGCTAGACTGACCAAGAAAAAACGAGAAAAAA
>NW_007271159.1:0-511 GCF_000164805.1 Carlito syrichta | reverse complement strand
TGAGCCACCAAGTCCTGCCAGATACTTGGTTTTTAAAATTATTTACACAGATTACTTTTTTCATTCTGTTGTTGAAGCAGATTATTTTCCTCATTAAGGTAAATAAGTTAACATATGTAACACATTTTGACCAGTGCTTGGTGTATAGTAAGCAATATAGAATGTAATGGGTTATATTTTTTTCTCAAAAGGAAACTTGGCTCTTTGAAGATTTTAAGATGAGACAATATAGCTACCTTTCTAGATTTAAAACATTGTACTCACTCTAAAACATATTATTTAAAATATACAAGTCAACCGGGCTCGGTGGCTCAGCTTGCAATCCTGCCCTTTGGGAGGATGAGGTGAGTGAGTTGCCTGAGCCCGCGGGTTCGAGACCTGCCTGGGCAACTTGGCGAGACCTCATCTCTACAATAATTAAAAAATTAGCCGGGCATGGTAGCGCGCGCCTGTAGTTCCAGCTACTTGCAAGGCTGAGGCGGAAGGATCACCGGAACTCAGCAGGTCGAGG
>NW_007271158.1:0-468 GCF_000164805.1 Carlito syrichta | reverse complement strand
TGGGCAGGTGAGACCTCATCTTTACAATTTAAAAAAAGAAATTAGCCGAGCATGGTAGCGCACTCGTTCAATTCTGGTTACCTGGAAGGCTGAGGTGGAAGGATCGCCAGAGCCCAGCAGGTCAAGGTTATGGTGTCCGGGAGTGGCCACTGCATTCCAGACTGGGTGACAGAATGAGACTCCAACTCAAAAACAAAAACAAAAACAAAAACAAGACAAAACAACAAATAAATAACCTTCTCTCTTTTTCTACTTCCACTCTCAAGTTGAGGGGGCATTTTCACCCTCAAGTATGGGGTTCAGCTCAGCATATTTCATGCCAAATACCTAAAATGCCTTTAGGGAACAACAGGACTGACCTCCTCAGGACACATTCAGTGTAACCCGTCCCTCTCAGAATTAGTGTCTGATTCCCGATTGCTAGAGTCCAGCTCCAGCAGGTTAGGGTTTCCTGAAAGAGGGACAGCG
>NW_007271157.1:0-408 GCF_000164805.1 Carlito syrichta | reverse complement strand
CCCGCCAGGACCAACCTCAGCGAAGAAAGAACAAAGTTCAGAGGAGCCGCTGGGCAGGGCAGGGCAGGGCAGGGCAGGGAGGGCAGGGTGGCGGTTGGCCCCGGGCGGAGCGGCCTCGGTGCCGGGCGCGGAGGCGAGACCTCGGGGAGGCCCGCGCCAGGGCCGCGGGACGGGGGCGGCTGTCCCGGCGGGGCGGGAGAGGGCGGCGCGGAAGAAGCAGCCTCTCGGGAGGCCGGAGGGCCCGCGGGGCTGGAGCCGGTCCTCAGGCGCCGCGGGGCAGCGGACGCCGAACGGGGCGCCGGTCCGGGGAGGGAGCGGCGGCGGCGACTCATACCTGGATGAGCACTTTCACGTACATGAGCGGCTGGGACAGGATGGTGAGACCGGAGCTCAGGAGCACCTGACTGG
>NW_007271156.1:0-837 GCF_000164805.1 Carlito syrichta | reverse complement strand
GCAGTGGAATACATGTCTGGACAGTTGTATTGCATCAAATTGTGAGTACTGGCCGGACTCGGTGGTTCAGCCTGTAGTCCCAGCACTTTGGGAGGTCAGAGCAAGTGAATTGTCTAATTCCACGGGTTGAAGACCAACCCAGGCAACTTGCAAGACCTTTGTCTCTACAGTAAACAAACAAACAAACAAAAAGCCAGGTGTGGTAGCGTGCACCTGTAGTTTCAGCTACTTGGACAGCTGCAGTGGGAGGATCACCAGCACACAGCAGGTCAAGGCTGTGGAGGCCATGAGTGTGCCACTGCACTCCAGCTTGGGCATCAAAGTGAGACTCCAACTCAAAAAAAAAAAAAACCTGAGTACCTTGAAGGTGACTGATATTTAAATATGCAAGAATATGTAGAGCTCTTGGCGGAGGCCACAAGCATGAGCACCACGCATGGTAGAGGACGGACCAGGAGGTTCCAGTTGGAGTCTGTGAGTTTGAGGTCTGGGGAGGGCTGCTGAGTCTGGCCTCAGTGGGGTGCTGGCAAGGGCAGGGGTGCTCCAGCAGAAGGCTGCAAGTACGGGGAGCAGGGACAGGCGGGTTGAGTGGACTGAGGCTGCGACCACAGAAGGTGAAGCTGGGAAGACTGGGCGGGGTCGTCACTGAGCCTGCACGCAGGGGGAGGAGACACTCCTGATTCCCCAGGTAGGTGAGAAGCAGTGCAAGCCTCTCAGTTGCCCAGGGTGTGTGGGCAGCTGCCTCCCAGGAGAGGTGAGAAGGGAGCAGAGTGAGCAGAGGCAGCCAGGTGATGGGTATCCTGTCGCCCCTGGCCTCACCACACAGGAAGGGCTGAG
>NW_007271155.1:0-738 GCF_000164805.1 Carlito syrichta | reverse complement strand
ATTTTTTCAATATACTCAGTGAAATTATTACTTACATTTTCACAGAGCAAATTACTTAGAAGAGGTTTACAAAAACACTAAGTATATCATGTAACAAAAATAAATCAAAACACTCATTTATTTTGTTTTTCATATTTTGCTATTTATCAGAAAAATGAATGGCTACATGAATTGTGTACATATTAAGGAAAAATTGCATGCAGCATTCGTATTTATAGAGCTTAAAAACATAATGTAGATGCAGATTCCTGATGAGTATATATAATTCCATGTTTTCTTTATGAACCTTGATAATACACTACCTACATATGGTATTTATGGAGAACAAAAATTTAAGAAAAACAGAATAATTATAAGCCTCAAATGTAGCCAGGCATGGTAGCGCGCGCCTGTAATTCCGGCTCCTCGGAAGGCTGAGGCGGAAGGATCGCTGGAGCCCAGCAGGTCGAGGCTGCGGTGGACGGGAGTGGGGGAACTCCCAGGGGAACGAGGTGAATATTTTAAAGTAGTCTTCTATTACTTGTACTGAGTGGTGACTTCATGGATTTTCAATTTTTTGTGTTGTTTTCTGAGTTGTTTTTTGAGTCTTGGAAGGCCTGGTACCAGGACTTTGAGCAGGTACCAGGTCCCCGACCCTTGCTAGGAGTCTTCCAAGACAGAACCGGAAACCCGAGAGACCCAGAAAGCCATCCGAACAAAGGGCGGTCCAAGAGCGTACATTCAAATATGTGTGTGTGG
>NW_007271154.1:0-785 GCF_000164805.1 Carlito syrichta | reverse complement strand
GCGATCCTTCCGCCTCAGCCTTCCAAGTAGCCAGAACTACAGGCGCGTGCTACCACGCCCGGCTAATTTTTGATTCATTGTAGAGATGAGGGCCCGCCAAGTTTCCAGGCGGGTCTCGAACCCGCGGGCTCATGCAATCCACTCACCTCAGCCTCCCAAAGTGCTGGAATTACAGGCTGAGCCACTGAGCTCGGCTTCTCTCTCTATTTTTCTTCAGGTTCTTTCTCTTGGTATTTGACCAGTAAAGTTCTTGAGTAGTTTAGAATTTGGGAAGCTGAAGCCTGAAAACCAATATTCAGCTTTTAACAATGTTCATCCTGGAGGCAGTAGGTTCCTCCCTTGAGGTGATTATTAAAGCACCCATCACCCAGAAGGAGAGCCAGAGAGGAGAGAGAGAAGAAGAAAACACTGAAGAACAAATCAGTCTTAAAATTAAAAAAAAATCACTTCAACACAAATAGAATAAGTGATAGAAGATAGTTTTTCTTTTAGGAAAGTCATAAGAGGGAGCAGAAAAGGCTAGAAAAAAAACTAAAAGCATTTGAATGAATAATTCTAGATATTAATTAACATTGTTGCTTTTGTCTTTAATAAATTGCATATCAGTATGCATGGTAGGGTGTAGCTTCAGGTTTTTTAAAGTTTGTCCAAGTTCTTATTTTTCAGTTCAGGCAGTCTCATGCACTCTTTCTAAAGATGACTAACCAGTGGGCTCATAGAATTGGGGGAAAGTTAGATGATAAAATAAAATTAGAATGAATCAGAGAGTTGGCTAAGATTAAGTT
>NW_007271153.1:0-814 GCF_000164805.1 Carlito syrichta | reverse complement strand
TTTTTGAAACACTTTTCACTTTTAGGTAAATTTATGGACTCAAAAGTGACAATTTAAAACTGAATTTAAAAAGTGAAACAAACATAGTTTAGCAGATTAATGCTCTACAACAGTACATTGAAGGAGTTTTATGAAATGTGCCTTTCTGTGTGGAAGAAAGAGGTTCAAAGTTAGAAGTCACATACCCACTGTGCTATGCAGTGGGCCATGACTTGGCTCGGAGGATGTGGATGGACTTAAGGGTGACCATTTCAGCATCTCTTTCATCAGGATCCCTTGCTGTTAATGGTGATTTCATTCCTTGCCTTTTCTCTTGGTGTTGGCACCAGGATCGCATCTCCAACCTTCCTTTGTAACGTTTAGTAGCCTTCACAAATCCTCCTTGCTCCTGTGGAAACCTTCCTCATGTTGTTATTTAGAGGAACTGAACCATTCTGTGGGGCTGTGTTTCCTCATAGTAGTCAGCTCAATTTTGGTTAAAAAGAGAAAAGAAAGTAGTGAATTGAAGAAAAGGGAACACATGACAAGGTATATTCTTATAAAATAAAGTCTGCAGCCATTCAGGGGATTCGAAGAGAGGACTGGGACAGACACAAACAGTAGTTTGCCCATTATGCCTTTGCTTCTAAAGTTAAGATGCTGGACTCTAGCATCCAGTGGCTGTGGAAGAAAAACATGACAATTCTCAGGTCCCAGTTATGAGTATGCTGTAGGAGGATAAAGAAGACTGTTTTTTGAGTCTTTAGAAGCAGCTTATGAGCTACTTGGCTTTAGCCAAAAGACTTCATTGTTAGAGCTTTCCGACTTATCCATG
>NW_007271152.1:0-830 GCF_000164805.1 Carlito syrichta | reverse complement strand
TTATCCTCTCAAATTTCTCTCCCTCTCCCTCACTCCCTCTTTCTCTCCCTCTTTCACACACACACCACAAATGATTTGTTAGATAAACTTGGAAGGAAAGATGAAAAAACAATTCACCTTTCTTCTTCTGGTGCCTGTATAAAGTTCTACCCTTTCTATTAAAATTTAAAAGGGCCTGTTAGTCAAGGGCCACAGAAGAAGAGGTCACACTCAAAGGTTTTTAATTGAATAGAGTTGAATAAAGAGGCTGTTTACAAAGGTATGAGCACATTAAAGACACTGAGAAGGAAAGTCAGGACCAGGAGCTAGCAACACTGAGAAGTCATGACCACTCTTAACCTAAAGAGGGAATGGTCCTGGAGCCTGGTGACAGCTGCAGCCATGGGAAGGTCACCACCAGGCTGGAGATGGGACCCAGAGAAATAGCAGTTGAAGGAACTAGGGTAGAGGGGAGAGCCCCTTGGGCTCTTTTCTGCCTTTTGATCACCTGCTAGTGATTCCCATTGGCCAGATCCCTTCTGAAGTCCAAGGCCAAGGAAGCCTGGTGATGCAGTCCCTAGAAGTCAGCCTCTTGGGGATAGAGCCAGGCAAAGAAGGGTGGGGAATGGACTTGGAGAATACCCAGGACACAGCCCCCAACTTTGACATATCGTGTAGATAGGTGAAAACTCTCAGCAATAACAAGCTTACTGTTTTAAAGCTGCTGAAAGTGCAGGTTCTCTTTAGTGGTGTCAGCTTTTCCTGGACAGGCTGGGACTTCTGGGTAGCTGTGTATTCTATTGGTGGAAATCTGCAGTGGAGTGTCCATGCTCTATATTGGCAATGCTCTG
>NW_007271151.1:0-641 GCF_000164805.1 Carlito syrichta | reverse complement strand
GGTCCTGCAGGACTCAGAGCCAGAGGATTGGCTTTTTCCTCCCCCCTACCCTAATATTCCCTCAGCACCCCCAGCGATTGTGGAAGGTGCTGCTGGGGAACTGGCTCCTGTGCCACAAGTGGAGGAGCCTCAGCATGGACCAGCGGTGGGGATGCGGGGGCGCACCACTCGGGAAGCCCCAGCTCTGGAAAGGGACCTGCAGACTACACCATGCTCACCCTCTGCGCACTCAGGCCCCCAGATGAAACTGGAGAACAACCCCTGCACTATTGGCCGTTCTCCACCTCTGATTTATACAATTGGAAGACCCAAACTGCTAAATTCTCTGATAATCCAAAAGATCTTACTGACCTACTAGAAAGTATTCTTTTTACCCACCAGCCCACCTGGGATGATTGTCAAATGCTTTTAAAGTTTCTCTTTAACCATGGAGGAAAGGGAAGGCATCCAGGTGGAAGCCCGGAAATTGGTTCTGGGAGAAGACAGGCAGCCTACCCAGAATCCGGACTTCATCAATGCAGTCTTTCCCTTGTCCCACCCTGCATGGGACTTCAACATGGCAGAAGGTAAGGAGAGGCTCCGAGTCTATCGCCAGACTCGAATGGCGGGTCTCAGGGCTGCGGCACGCAAGCCTACCGAAT
>NW_007271150.1:0-845 GCF_000164805.1 Carlito syrichta | reverse complement strand
TTAGAAGGAAAAACCTTGTGTAATAATATATTAACTTCTACCAAATTTCTTCACAAATGTTGCTTTCTCAGGAATGTCTTTTCTGATGTCTTGATTTCTTAGAAGTTCTCATTCTATAGCACTTCATAAATTAGTTTCAGGACAGTAATTACAGTTTGTAATTATAAATTTATTTTGCATGGTTTTTTGGTTAATGTCTATTACTCTAGACTACAAGTGCCAATAAGTCAAAGTTTTTGTGTCTTTTTCACATGCAATTTATACCTCTGGAGACTAGCAAAGTGTGTCTGTATAATAGCCTTCCAAGAAATATATTCTATATTATGATAAATAAGGAAATATAATTTATTAATAGCTCATTATTGATCAACAATATGGAATATAAAAATTCATGGATTTTTAAAATCTTTTGTTTCAGGTAGTATAGCAGAATGCAATATAAAGCCTAAAACTTTGGAATCAGAAAAATTTAGGCTTAAATTTTACTTTCACTCACAATTTAATGAAAGAGTAACCTCTGAAGAGAGGAAACTATAAACTGGAACTGGAACAGGAACTGTCTGTTAGATCTGGTATAGAGTGTGCATTTAGGTAAAATGAATTAAAGAACTATCCTGACTTACCTCGGAATCTTCTGGTGGCAATATATTATAGCTTTTGGAAGGTCTTAGGAAAATGTACTAACATCCTCATCCCAGGAAGGCACAAAACTTAGAAGAAATAGCAGGAGGATCTTTTTTGAAGTCTGTTAAACTCTTCCCTTGACAGAGAGGAATGTTTTTTAAGTGACCCTCCACTTATTGTCCTCTATAAGGAGTGCATGGTTTTTATTTCTTCTCTTTATT
>NW_007271149.1:0-868 GCF_000164805.1 Carlito syrichta | reverse complement strand
TGAGTTGGAGTCTCGCTATCTCACCCAGACTGGAGGGCACTGGTCACTCCCGACCACTGCAGCCTCAACGTGCTTGGCACTGGCAATCCTTCCGCCTCAGCCTTCCAAGTAGCTGGAACTTTGGGCTCGAGCTACCCCACCCAACTCATTTATTTAAATTTTTATTGTAGAGATGAGGTCTCACTAAGTTGCCCAGGCAGATCTCAAACCCGTGAGCTCAGGTAATCAGCTCACCTCAGCCTCCCAAAGTGCTGGGATTACAGGCTGAGCCACCGAGCATGGGTACTTTTACTTTTCTTAAAACTTTGGAGCTTCCCATTTAATCATGGAAATAATGTTTCTAGAGTAATGCTGGGTGGCAGAAGGTTGTAAGCGGCTTTTGTTTGATACAGGCTTATGTGTGAATAATTCTTTTGTTTTCCATTTCCTTCCTTTAAAGGACAGCTGTAAGTGTATTTTTTTAAAAAGGATATATCTATATAGTGTGCCCCAGGAATGCAAAACTTTATATTTGGAGCTTGGTCTTTCAGGGTTTTGGTTGCATGAATTAAATATTTATTCAGCAACTTACTCTCTGTTGTAAATTGGCCAAAAGAAACCTGACTGCACACAGAGAGTGTGTGTGGCTGGGTGTGTGTGTCAGGGGGTGGACTGGGATGTGTTTTGGGTTTCACTTTATAAAGATTGTTTGACTGTAAGTGTAGTCATGTCTAAAAGCATTGGAGTAACTTCATTATGCTCAAGCAGAACATTTGTCAAAAGTGATCATCAGAGTTGGCCTGAAGTGCCCTGCTCTGGTATGTGTCTGAATTCTAGCAAGGATTTTAGATAATTGGGCCTATTGCCCAGTGAAGAAATGACAAAAGGG
>NW_007271148.1:0-882 GCF_000164805.1 Carlito syrichta | reverse complement strand
GGTCATCCAGCCAAACCATAAGTCACTGACCATGAAATTGATAGATAACTTCATGTCTGGCCATTTCTCCTTATAAATGATAATGAGAAATCAGAGCTCAAAGCTCTTCCCACTGGAAAAATTGTTCTTCATCATTGTCTTCAGGGATATCCAGAAAGGGCCGTAGCGCTTTCAGCAGAGCATATGATCAGGACCATCTTTAAACCAGGCCTGAGTTGTCTCCTTCTCTTTTATCTGATCATGGTAAATTTTTCATGAGGTCATAAGTGAAAACTAGAAAAGAAAAAGTAGCGGTGGACTATGGGTATTTGAGACACTTTTTCATGAAATTTACTTGTGTTTTGGGAGTCAACTTAGGTCCAATTCTATATACTTAATTTCTATGTAATGATACAGTATTTCTGCAAATGTCCAACTTTATGGCATTAAATGTTTGATAACAATCGATGGGTCTGTCAATTTGCCTGATAACTTTGTGGACAATGTGAAGCATCCAGTCTCTATTAAAACTCAGTAGAAGCTTAAAACTCTTTCTCAAAAGAAGAGTAGTTATCTGGAGAGGATGGAAGCACTTTTTTTCTGCCTGTGCTATGATTTACCTGTAATACAGCAATCTGCTGAAAGCTCCAGATAGTATCTCTCTATTTGCCATAGACACTTCAAGTATCTGCTAGAATGCACGACCCAAGTGTCAGAGCAGCTTGTACAGCAGCCTGGATCTGTGGCAAAGCCTTCTCATATTCTGGACCCCTAAACACTAATAGATCTTTTTGGTCACTTGGAAAGTGAATCGTAATGACATACCCAGAAGAGAAATGAGTTTCTTCCAAAATCCCAAAAGGCCCACATACCTAATGGGATGCATTTTTGTTGTTGCTTTTG
>NW_007271147.1:0-924 GCF_000164805.1 Carlito syrichta | reverse complement strand
CAAATGATTTACTTTTATGAAAAGGCTCTATTGTCTATCAACCCACAAATAGATCAAAATACTGTAGTGTACTAATAAAATAAATCACCACACAGCTGTAAAAGGAAACAAACTAGAACCAGATGTATTAACATGAATACATCTCACCAAGTCACAGAAGAATGTAGTTTAAATATGTAAATTGAGACACTAGTTTCTTTAAGGACCTGTAAAAAGGAAAGAAAAAAACACAAGCAATAAAATAGAAACACAAAATCAATCATGGTAGTTTCCTCTGCATTGACTACAAGAGATAGTATCAAGGAAATATGTAGATGTAGCCTTAATGAACTCAGCACCATCCTGTACTCTAAATTAAATGATTGATATGCAAGCATTTCTTTTAATGCTTTTCACACATTTCATACAATTTCATACATTGTACTTTGCATGTTTTGAATATTTCTTAAAATTTTGCTGCAAAGATAAGAATTTGGAAAACGTACAAATTTGACATAAGTAATAACACTTGTAATTATATACAGTTATTTCGTCAACCCCAAGTGTAAAAATTATGTCCACATTTTGACAATTAAAAAAACAATAAATGAAAGCAATAAATGAAAGAGCAGAATATATACAGATGAAATGAAAATTACAGAGCATGTAAATGTAAATCTGATAGAGAAATTAATGATCATTATTCAATAAAGAATGGAGTATAATGAGAAAAACATAGATACATGAAAGGCATAAATGACAAGATTTTTTTAACAGCCAGAATTATTTTTGGGGGGTTCCTCCACTAGATAAGTATCCTAGGAACCCATCAACATCAGTTAGCAATTAACTTTGTTGCAAGAGGCTGTGTTCAGCTTCGGTGAATTTTTTTTTTTTTTTACTGTGTTTGCCTGTTTCCTGATGGGTGACTTATGAGTACACCTG
>NW_007271146.1:0-490 GCF_000164805.1 Carlito syrichta | reverse complement strand
CACACACACACAACTTGAAATAATTTTATATAAGGAGATGATGCATGTATACAAAGAGAAATACAGAATGTTGTTGAAAAAAATGAAAGAGATACAGACAAATTGAAGACCTCCCAAGTTCATGAATCGGAAGAATCGACATCACCGAAATGTTTGTACTGCCTAAAGCGATCTGAAGATTCAATGCAATTTCTATCAACCCACGAGTTCCACTTTTTACAGAGTTAGAAAAAACAGTTCTGAAATTTACCTTAAAGCAAAAAAGAGCCCAAATAACCAAAGACTTTATAATAAAAAGATTTTTAGGGAAGGAGAACCACTATCTTAGAATTAACTCCCTATTGTCAAAAGTCAGACGTTTCCTGACTTTTAATGATGTTGGCTCTTTCTGCAAAAGTGTTATTTTTGAAACCTGCGCTCACATGTTAATTGCTACACATTTCACAATCGCACAGATGTAGAATCACCTAAATGTCCAGAAGCCGATCGA
>NW_007271145.1:0-715 GCF_000164805.1 Carlito syrichta | reverse complement strand
CAAAGAAAGACACAAATAAACAGGACAACTCTGTAAGAACGTTATGACAGGGATCAACTCTTGCATTTCAATTATTAGCATAAATGTGAACGGACTAAATGCACCACTGAAAAGACATAGATTGGCAAAATGGATAAAATATCATCAGGCAACAATCTATTGCCTTCAAGAGACTCACCTCACTAGAAAGGACATCCACAGACTCAAAGTAAGAGGATGGGAAACAAACTTCCAGGCGAACGGAATACAAAAGAAAGCAGGAGTAGCCATCTTAATTTCAGACAAAATACCCTTCAAACTATTAAAAATCAAGAAAGATACAGAAGGCCACTACATAATGATAAAAGGCTCAATCCATCAACAAGAAATATCTATTCTAAATATATATGCACCCAACATAGGTGCGCCAACTTTCATAAAGCAGCTTCTTGGAAAACTAAAGAAAGATATTGGCTCTAACACTATCATAACTGGGGACTTCAATACCCCACTCACAACCCTAGACAGATCATCAGGACAAAAAATCAGCAAGGAGATCCGGAACCTCAATGTAACTTTGGACCAAATGGACTTAATTGATACCTACAGAACACTCCATCCAAAGACCACAGAATACACATTCTACTCATCACCACATGGAACATATTCTAAGATCGACCACATAATTGGACACAAATCAAGTATAAGTAAAGTTAAAAGGACTGAAATTCTGCCA
>NW_007271144.1:0-937 GCF_000164805.1 Carlito syrichta | reverse complement strand
TTTTACAGTTCACTTTTATCAGTCCAGAGTTGATAGTACGTTAGTCACGTGACCGTCAGAGCATTGTATAGAACTTGAGATCGGCCACATGGATCATAGTAACATTTTTTGATCCAGACCAGACCTGAGACATCAAGCATTACACAAAAGTGAGACAATCACAAGGCTTACAATTACACCGATTCTATATTATTCAAACTTATATCCATTCAGAAAAAGGAATTAAAGGAGATTTGCATCTTTCGGTTGATGGAGTGTAGACTACCGGGAGCGCAAAAGAGATAAGGGGAAGTGCACTTTTTATTAGTTCTCAGGAATATTGCGTCCTTGCTATGCTCTTCTCTAGGGGCTGTGGCAATATGGACCGACATTCGCGGGTCTCTGGATCAATTATACAATGGACACATGCGCTGAAACTTCACACTGTACCCCATAGGTATGTAGGTTCGTTGTGTGTCAATTACAAATTTTAAAATTAATTTTCAAACAAGGCAAAAGAAACCCTGTTGACAGAGAGTTGAATCCACCACCCATCTAACTCTTCCAGAACAGAAAGCTCTCATTTATTCTAGCAGGTTGGAGAGGCTGTGACAGTATCCCCCAAGACAAGGACTCATGTGAGCTCCCACTGAGGCTCCAGGCAGTAGCGGCAATCTGCAGTAGCCCTCGCACACCCCGGGGACTCTCCTCAGATGGGCTGTTTACCACCTCAACCCCTCCACAGACACTCATCCTGAACACCCACTCGCGTAGGGCTCCTCCGAGACCCAGGAGGTAAGGTCGGGGGAGTGCGGTGCCTCATAACTATCTGACACTTTCATCCCTTTAAAGAACCCAAATAGGGTCATCATCAGAAAGCATTATGCTTTATGGACAAGTCCCACAGACAGGGACAAAATACACCCTCAACCAGAGTATGCTAATGTTGTGAAGTTAT
>NW_007271143.1:0-1117 GCF_000164805.1 Carlito syrichta | reverse complement strand
ATGTCTGTGTCTGGGGATGGTGAGGTTATGGTTTTATGTAATTATGATATCTTTCAATTAAAGACCACATCATGGCTGTGCTTACATTGGCTAAGACTGTCAAGGTCCTTTCTTTGAGGGAGAGGAAATTTTGCAAAACCTAATGGTTGGCCCCATAGTCTTGATAAGCAAAGTCTTTGTTATTAGGATATTTTATTCCACCATTTTAATAACAGTCTTTAGTTTGCTTGAAATCCTTTAGTTTCTTGCTGGGGCCTAGTTGGTTATCATAAGTATTTTATTTACCATGAACTCTCATAAGATTCATTGGCTATAAAAAATTAGAGTAATAACTTCAAAAAATTTTGATCATTTGGAACATCTACCTACTTTTTTGTCTTTTTGTCTTTTTTTCCCTTCCATCATCAATATTTTCTTGGATTCAGAAGGACAGGGAACATTGATTCATTTTGTTTACTACCAATACCTCAGAGCCTAGAGTAACTAATGCTTGGCCTACAAAAGACTTTTCAAAATGCTGTTGAAGGAACAGAAAAAAGGACACATAGGCCTGTCCCTCGATCATCCCTCCACACTCCTGAAGTTGTACTTCATTTCTGAGGATATTTCAGGAACCGAAACAGTTCTTCACGTAGGCTAAACCTCAGATGTGAGCATTGTTTCTGTGTCTTCCAGCCTTGTTTCTCCAGGTAGGTTTCAAAGTCATCTATTTGTGAAGCAGCTCTGACAATATTGTACAGTTAAAATGTATGTGTTTAAAAACAAACCAGAAATATTCACGCAATACTGTTCTTTTAGGGGTGATGGGGTTGAGGATAAATCTTCTTTATTTCGCTAGACTTCTCTGTTGTTTGGAGTTTATTATTATTTTTTTAATAATCAATTTTTTTTATTATGATGTTGTGGGGTACAGTTAAGGGTTAGATATACAAATACGTTTCATTCAGGCACCCTATTGATTAGAGGTGCTTCCCCATCCCCAGACAGATATTTGCTCATTAATCCCATCTCCCTCCCCCCCATAGTTTCCCACTACTGTCAGTCATTTTCTTATAGTAATAGATTGGATGTTCAAGGTCCATTATATGAGTGAGAACATATGATACTCGGACCTTTG
>NW_007271142.1:0-623 GCF_000164805.1 Carlito syrichta | reverse complement strand
CACTGGCCCTACAGACCCGCACCAGCCCTCTGTGGGTGCTGCACCAGCAACCCGCCTTCGTGACCATCCGTGAACTGTACACCTGCCACATTGGCTTGTCCTCCAACTTATATCAATATTTTTTATTATGAACAATAATTTTTCTGGATTTATTGTAGAGACAAGGTCTCACCAAGGTGCTTATGCTGGTCTTGAACCCCTGGGCTCAGGCAATCCTCTCGCCTCGGCCTCCCAAAGTGCTGGAATTACGGGCTTGAGCCACCGTGCCCTGTTTAGCCAGTTGTTTTTATGTCAATTGTGCCTGGATTGCAAATAGGCAAATTAATTAAGTAGACACTTTAAAAATATGAGTGGAAAAGTTGTTTCTGTGTAAAGATAAGTTGCATATTTGGAAAGAGTAGCAGGTCAAATGGTAAATGCTTTAATTCTGTTGAGTTAAGTGTGAGTAAAGCAGCCGTGAAAGATAAGACTCCCCTTCCCTGTAACTGGAAATCAGAGATGAGATATCATGAATGCTGCTTGGGTGAGAAAAATGACATGGAATGCCAAGTAAGGGATTCGTGCTCAGAGGGAGTGCCTTGGCTTTATATGAGACATTGACTCTGAATGAAAGTACTGTATGT
>NW_007271141.1:0-757 GCF_000164805.1 Carlito syrichta | reverse complement strand
TAGGTAATTCAAGGTTTCCTCTGAGGGGAAAATCTTTCAATGGTAAATTCACCTCATTGTTTGAAGGAAGCAGGCACAAATTCTTTTATGCCACTGCAGGATTACTGAAGGTTTTAAGTAAATTGAAATGTGATGAATCATACTGTATTAAAAATCAAGTAGGGTTTATTACTTAAAGGACATCTGTGTGAATCTTTTGCACATTGTAAATCCTTTCGCATAATACATTACATTATAAATAAACAAGTCTTCTGTAAAGTAAAGCTGAATGGTATGGGTAGCCGCTAAAATAGAAAACAATTCATAATTGTTAATTTACTGATTGCCTTGTCTTTTGTATTCGTATTTTAGAAATAAGTATAATTTTTCAGGAGTGACAAGCTGAGATGGGACAGTGTGTTGGTACCATTTTTGACATTTGCTCACTGTGGTAGTGACACTATGATTTTAGGCTATAATCAATCATCATTAGCAGTTGTGAAAACATTGACTTGTGACTTAAGGTCACCCCAAAGGTGCACATGAGCATAATTTTGACAATGTTTACTGACTCACTAGCCTGGCTTATAGAGTTTTATAAATGGAGTTTTATCTTTCATCACTAAAATTTTAGTTGATTTGATTCAGTTATTTGCTGTATTATACACAAAGTATCATTTCCTTATGTCTGTCTCCTCAGTTCTTTCAAATATGGAACCTAGATTTCGTTTTTGCAACTTGAAAGATAAAAAAGAGTGTAGTGATCTATATGCCTATT
>NW_007271140.1:0-829 GCF_000164805.1 Carlito syrichta | reverse complement strand
AAAGGGAACACATGACAAAGGTACGTTCTTATAAAAATCAAAGTCTGCAGCCATTCAGGGGAGTAGAAGAGAGGACAGGGACAGAAACAAAAGAGTAGATTGCCCATTATGCCTTTGCTTCTAAAGTTAAGATGCTGGACTCTAGCATCCAGTGGCTGTGGAAGAAAAACATGACCAATCACAGGTCCCAGTTATGAGTATGCTGTAGGAGGATAAAGAAGACTGTTTTCTGATTCTTTAGAATCAGCTTATGAGCTACTTGGCTTTAGCCAAAAGACTTTTCAGTCTTGGATGGAAAACTCAATTCAGACTACTAGAACCTAGCTGGGAGAGAAGGAGGCCAATCCAGGAGTAAAGGCATCAGGAAGAGGATAGAGCCAGGTCGTGTATATGGCCAGTCCTCCCGGTGATAACTAGTCGTGGGTCTTATCATTTTCAGGCACAACTTGGAATGATTTGACAGTTAACCTGTGAGCCCGACATGGTGGCGTGCATCTAAAATTCCTTCCAGCTACAAGGAAGGCTGAGTCCACCAGTTGGAGTCTGCGATGCCCATGAGCACCTCACTGCACTCTAGCCTGGGCGACAAGAGTGAGAATTCACACAAAAAAAGAAACAAGATGCCTACAACTCCTAGGACCCTCTTTCTATGATAAATGCCTCAAGGCCTGCTCTTGACTGCAAATGGCATGCCCTTGAACTACTCAAACTCTGAGGAAACTGAAACCCTGTCCCCCTCTTGCCTGTGCTGAGACCTCTTGGAAGCTGCTGACTCAGTCTTGGTCCCTCATTCCTCAGAAATTCCCCAAATTTCTGCATCTTGCTCTGG
>NW_007271139.1:0-866 GCF_000164805.1 Carlito syrichta | reverse complement strand
GGGAGGCTGAGGTGAGTGGATTGCCTGAGCCCGCGGGTTCGAGACCCCCCTGGGCAACTTGACGAGACTCATCTCTACAATAAATCAAAAATTAGCCAGGCGTGGTAGCGTGCACCTGTAGTTTCAGCTACTTGGAAGGCTGAGGTGGAAGGATCACCAGAGCCCAGCAAGTCGAGGCTGTGGTGGCCGGGAGCAGTCACTGCACTCCAGTCTGGGTGACAGAGTGAGACTCCAACTCAAAAAACAAAAACAAAAACAAAGGAATAAACTGTAACTTATTCCTGTTGTTGTCATTGTTTCCATGTATTCTTGTCAAATAAACAGCACTAAGAACACGCATTCTTGTGTATAGCTCTTAAGAGAGGTTTCCTAGAATTCCTGAGTCAGAGGATATGCCCACTTTGATGAGTCTTAAACATGTTCTCAAACTGATTTCCTGGAAAGATGAATCAATTTCTACATTCACCCTGAGCTACTTTTTTAGGTAACAAATGATATTGATATTTCATTTTTACAATTAGCATTTTTATCCATAGAGTGGCATGCTTTTTATCATGTTTACTGGCCATTAGTAATTGAAAAAGTAATGTCTCCAACCTTTTAGATGAAGGTTGTATTAAATTCCTCATTGGCATTTGTAAGATTGTTTAACAGAATATACATGTCACCCTTTTGTCATGTGTTTCAACATGTTTCTGGTTGTCATTATCTTTTAAATTTTGCTTGTTTTTGTCATGTGAACAATTTCCATTCTATGCAACAACATGAATCTGTGACAATATGATTAACACAGCTGCTTTTTAATTTGTGCTTAAAACTTTCTTACCCATTCCAATGAGTTATTGTCTACATTTTCTTTTGGATGT
>NW_007271138.1:0-869 GCF_000164805.1 Carlito syrichta | reverse complement strand
TTATTAGCAACTAAATAGGAGGTATCTGTTGTACAACACGGTAGTCATTGACTATAACTGGAGATTTATTATATTCTAGTACAGATCATTTATCAATGCAATTTATTTATTAAAAAGCTTCCACTTTTTGTTTGATGTGTACAATGTGCAAAACTATTCTGAAAGCGGAATATATGTGCAAAAGTCTGCAAAGAGTGCAAATTTAGGATATGAAAAATGCTTTAAAAGTTACTTTCAAAAAGCGACCTGCCACAAATGGGCTTTACACTGTCATCTTTTTTTTAATCAGATCTGAAACCGCAAACTAATAGAACTTTCTTCTCTTCTTTTCTAGTAGGTGTAGTCCTTCCTTAATTTCAACTCATTAAAAAATGCTTTATAGTCTAGGGCAGTGGAAGGAAGCCTGGTTCAAATTTCTTAAAATCTTCAGTCTCATAAAACCTCGGGCTCTCCTCCCTCTAAGATTCTGTGTTTTAAATAACCTCTTGGAGCCACTAACAGCTTTAACAATACACAGCTTCAGGCCTAAATTCTTCTGTCAGTGGGAGGCCCCTTTTTGAAAAGCCCCTGAAGGAATTAACTACTTACCTCATCACCCTTCTCTGGGTCTGTTTTCAAGTCTTTTGGAAAGTCAGAGAGAATTACTTTTTTTTTTTTTTTTTAAGTTGTTGGAGTCTCACTCTGTCACCCACACTGGAGTGCAATGGCCACTCCTGGCCACCGCAGCCTCGACCTGCTGGGCTCCGGCGATCCTTCCTCCTCAGCTTTCCAAGAGGCCGGAATTACAGGCATGCGCTACCACGCCCGGCTGATTTTTTTATTTATTGTAGAGATGAGGTCTCGCTGCCCAGGCGGGTCTCGAACCCGCA
>NW_007271137.1:0-933 GCF_000164805.1 Carlito syrichta | reverse complement strand
GAAATCATGGTTCTTCAAGATGTATTATTAATTTTTGGACATCGTAGATATTAAAATCTAATTCTCATTTTGAAACATTTCGAAATCCATGCGTCAGTGATAGGAATTTTTATATTAAATTCTGAAAAACTAACTTAATCATTTTTATTCCTATTCATTTTTTTTGGAGTGACACTGCTGAAGGGGCTGATAAGTAGGACTTGGAAAATAATGATGAATAAATATCACTTAGTACCCATTACTTAGAAAGCATTCACTTGCCAAAAAAGGTTCTGGAAATGGCCATGGTGCTGGGCTCTGGGGACTTTTTTCAGCAAAATATTCACTTACAGACAATAAGGACATCTCATACTTAGCGAATCTGCTTTTTAGATAATATCCAGGCACACTTCAGAATATTATGGATTACTGTATAAATAACTGGAACCCAAATTAATAGTACCCGAGGGGCTATTTTCAAATAACAGAAATTACCCCTATTTATGTACACTTTAAACAGTTGAAAAATATATACAGAAATAAAGGTAGAAATTGATCTTACAGTGGCATAAAGCATATTTGCAAGCTAAACCATGGTAGAGGGTCATCTTCACCTGGCGATCTTTCAATGTTAACTTGTGCCTGCGTCTGTTTTCTAGAAATCACACCCATGTATATGCCTGACAATGTTTTCTGTTACACATTAAGCAATATGACCTTTAACTTTGGAATTTTTTTCTGAAGGTCCACCATTTTGTTTCTGAAAAGTTGTTCTTTTCCCAAAAATCCAACCACACCAAGGACTGCTGCTCCTTGGGTTATTCGTCTATTATGTCAGGGGCACATATAAGCTCTCTCAAAATGCAGGGTGTACCTACCTAAACGGTCAATAGTTGATCATCTTTCGAAGGACATCGTAACACTTCCATGTATCTGGGATGCAGAATGGCTAAA
>NW_007271136.1:0-935 GCF_000164805.1 Carlito syrichta | reverse complement strand
CAAGCAATATCTAGTAACTTATAACCAAGTGAAAGAAAGCATTCTTGATGTGCTTCAGAGTTTAACCCTTGCATATGTTAGAAAAGGCCAAGCGGCATAGTGGGAAAATGGGAAAATGAACCATGACATTCTCAGGTTAGGTGTGAGTGAGTACTTCGCATAAACATGCCATTTTCTTCTTCCACGACTGCACAGAATTTCTTCAGCCGTATCAAACAGCAAAGGTGGAAGACAGAAGGGCCTCAGCTTCCCGGGCTCGCCCTGTGGCCCGGGGTCTTCGGCCCACCGGGACCCTGTCAATCATGTGGACCTCCAAGGCTGGCTCCCAACAGAGGGCCAAAAGCCAAATGCAGGCTGCCAAATGTATAGTTTAGGTCAATACTAAAACATATTTTCAAAGCATGTTTGAAAAGCATTATTGCTGCCTCAGAGGAAGAAATGTTTAACCTCACTAGTCATCAAGGAGATGCAAATTAAAACTTCACTGAGATAACCCCTAACTCCGGTCAGAATGGCCATTATCAATAACTCAAAAAATAACAGTTGCTGGAGAGGATGTGGCAAAAAGGGAACACTTCCACACTGTTGGTGGGAGTGTAAACTAGTACAGCCTCTGTGGAAATCAGTGTGGTGATTCCTAAAAGCTCTGAAAATTGATCTTCCATAAGACCCTGCAATCCCCCTACTGGGAATATACCCTGAAGAACTCAAATCACTCTATAAAAAAGATACCTGCACATGTATCACAGCATTGTTCACAATAGCAAGATCATGGAACCAACCATGCTGTCCATCAAAAGAGGACTGGATTAAAAAAATGTGGTACATATACACAATAGACTATTATGAAGCCATAAAAAAGAACAAAATCATGAAATTTGCAGCAACCTGAATGGAATTAGAGTTTCTAATACTGAGTGATCTCTCACAGAAGA
>NW_007271135.1:0-924 GCF_000164805.1 Carlito syrichta | reverse complement strand
AAAAAAAAACAGTCATACAATTCCTGTGGTAGATGACTTGAGATTATTTGATTTGGGAATATGTGAAGAAGAGGGAAAAATGGCTTTTAAGTCACAAGGTTTTTCTTTGGAAAGCTGCTAAAAATTGGTTTTCCCTATGCAGCAGGCAAAAGAGTATTTTTAATCTTTGGAGTCTGGCTTTTTTCTATTTCACGAGCTAGAGTCAGCAACTTATAAGTTTTGATAAACCTTCATAATATGTTTTCAAAAATTGCTAATTTACAAATACAGGCATAAAAGAAACATGGTCCTGCCAAAATGGGTAACACAGGGCTCTGAACCGCAGTGTTGTCATCAGATACAAACATGTTTAAATGAACAGCCACTGACATTTTCCAGATGAAGTGAAAACGTTGGAGGAGACAGGTCTGATTATAATCTTGACTTCAACAAATTGCTATTCTACATTTTGTCTTGATATTTGTCTTAGCTATCTTTCTTACTTTTGTATTTTTATACAAAAATTAATCAATTATGCAAATGAAATTGCTAATTCATGCATTAAAATTCATACATTAAAACAAGAGAACTCACTTAGATCTGTATGTATATCTATATCTGAAAGAGAGAAATAGAGATAGATGGATAGATAGATACATACATACATAGATGCAGATGTAGATATTTACCTATATATAGCTTATTAGAAACAAGACCAAAACAATTTTTACTTCTTTTATTTCAGCAAAAATTCTTATTTCTCCTAAGTGAAGTAAAATATTGTGTTGGGAGCCATCCTTGGAGGCCCACCTGATTGACAGGGTCTGGGTGGGCCGAAGACCCCGGGCCGCAGGGCAAGCCCAGGAAGTTGAGGCCTTTCTGTCTTCCACCTTTGCTGTTTGTTACCGCTGAAGAATTCTGTGCAGTCATGGAAGAAAAAAATGA
>NW_007271134.1:0-766 GCF_000164805.1 Carlito syrichta | reverse complement strand
CCATGGACTTGAAAATGGTTAACATTAGAGTAAATAAAAAAGCACTGATGGCAATTATTCTGCGTAAGGGCTCACCTCTCACTTGGTAAATGATATTAAGTATTATTCTTTATTGCGTGTTTCATATGATGATGGCAGAAAAATGACAAATAATTCAAGAGAGACTGTGATGATAAATCGTGACGGTGATATGTTACAATAGTGATTAAACATTTTCTTCACGGTTGCTCCAATTCTGAAAGCTTAACATTATGAACTAATACAATTTTTCACATCAATTCAATGAGTTGGGTGCTATGGAAAATCTAAGCAATAAGAAACTAAAAAATGTGTGTGAGATCACAGACCCAGTAAGGGGTCAGCTAGCATTTATGCCCACTGGTTCCCTTTAAAAACAAGGAGTAAGACGAAAAATGCAGGTTGTGCCATATAATTCTTTTCACATCAAAAATTCCACCTGTATAGCTCTTTCCATAAAAGATTCAGTGAAAGTAGGAGACTAATATGGTTAGTAGTGTTAAGCTGCTTGCTGCCCAATTTTTGCTGAATCCCCAAGGTAGATTTGAGGGTTTATCTTTCTTAAGCCCCCAATATAACACCCATGTACATGAATAAATATAGACATATGTCATCCCTTGGTATCACAGAGGATGATCAGCTCCAGGACTTCCTACAGAAAACAATATCTGCAGATGCTCAAGTCTCCTGTATAAAATGTCATAGTATTTCCATAGAATATACATGAATCTGCCATATACTTTAAATC
>NW_007271133.1:0-577 GCF_000164805.1 Carlito syrichta | reverse complement strand
TTGGGAGTGGCCACTGCACTCTAGTCTGGGTGAGAGAGTGAGACCGCAACTCAAAAAAAAAAAAAAAAAAAGAAGTTTCACCTCTTGCAAATCCTCATTGCTCTGCCTATTCTTTCCTCCTCTCCCTCTTCTTCTTTTAATAGATCATGACTTTGGTGTGACATCTAATCCCTGGTGAACACTAAATTTATTTATGCATTTTACTGTTTTCACAATTTTGCCTTTTTCCAGAGGCTATATTGTTGGAATTATACAGTTTGTTGCCTTTTCACATTAGTTTATTTTACTTCATAATATATATCCATACTTCCTCTGTCTTTGTGGCTTGATAACGCACACCTTTTTAGTGCTGAGTAATGATATTTCATTACTTTGTTGGACCATGGTTTTTTATCAGTTCACCTACTGAAGGACATCTTGGTTGCTTCCAGGTTTTGGTGATTATGAATTATTTGTCTATAATCATCCTTGTTCAGGGTTTTGCATGAACATAGCTTTTCAAATCATTTGGATAAATACCAAGAAGCATGGTTGCTCAAGCATATGGTGAGAGTTTTTTTAGTTTTATGAGAAGGTG
>NW_007271132.1:0-507 GCF_000164805.1 Carlito syrichta | reverse complement strand
TGCTCCATTGCTGGGGAAATCAAAGTATCCCTTGGTATTCTGTAAGCTGTTTGACTAAATTTGGTTGTCAGTCTATACCATGTTTGGTTAATGTTGGGTCAAGCCGATTCCTCTAATCCCTGTTACCAGTATAAACATTGGTACTCTTTAATGATGATTATTATTCAGATGCTGTCCTCTGCTTTCACAACAGGTCTATGAGTTGAGTGGCACTATCCATTATCCTAGTTTTTAAGAAAAGGAAAATGGGACACAGAGAAATCAGATGACTTGCCTGTGATCACAGTTCTGATTGCAGCAGACCTGAGATTCAAACCAATGAAGCCCACTCCAGGACCCAGGACCTGGACCACTTGCTCAGCCTTGGACTTCCTAGGTCAGATACATACATACATGCTCTGAGCTGGACAAATTCATAGAAGTGTCTTGTTTCAAAACAGCTTATGAGGAATGCACTTCAAAGCAAAAGCACAGTTGAAAGGAAATAGTTGTCCCCAAATTGCAGCC
>NW_007271131.1:0-941 GCF_000164805.1 Carlito syrichta | reverse complement strand
GCTTCAAGGTAACAGGACCTCTTGCAAGGTGGCTGGCTTCTCCTAGAACTGATATTTCAGGGTATCTAGATATAAGCACAGCTACTTATGATTTAACTTTGGAAATAAAACACAAATGCTTACACTGCCTCCAACACATCGGAAGTAAGTCACAGTATCAACTCACGTTCAAGTAGACCAAGCTCTGCAGGGGGGTAAACATTGGGAATCATGGTTCACTGGTGGGGATGTGAGGGGTGGGGTGAAGGGCACATTTGGAGACTACTACGAAAATCAATTTCACATGTTGTCTTAAAATTTATAATAGTAATTTGTTTAATACTTTGTTTTTTCTTTTGTTAATTAATTGGTTAATGTACGATTTTCTAACTCTGATAATATTTGTTATTTTCTATCAAACTACACCACACCACTTAACATGAGTTGGACTGCAAATTTAGTTTGACCTAGAGTTGAAGCAGATGTATACACATTGGCAGCATAAATGTACAGTTTTTAAAAAGTGAATATTCAAATAGCTAGGTACTTCAACTTAAATGTTGTTTTCTTAATTCTGAGTTCTATATTGTGTAATGAACGATTTCTTTCTTTCTTTTTTTTTTTAAAGCAGGATTTATTGAGAGGACAGAAAAGCTCCCAGAATGGGAGGAGACCCGAGAGGGTTGCCTGAAAACTTATAAGGAATGGGAAAGATATAATATACTATACTTAGCAAACACTATATCCTGAAGGTATCCTTATTTATATCAAAACTTGTGTTGTTGGCTAAATAAAAAATAAAAGAGGATTGAAGAAATCACCGTGAATTTTTTAGATTACAAATTCTTTGGAATTGAATGTTGATTATATTGTATTTGGTATCACTAATTAATTTTAAATTGATTTCAAATTATTTTCTCCTTGGCTTTTTGTTTTTGTAAAGATTTCAGTATATGCAAAAC
>NW_007271130.1:0-681 GCF_000164805.1 Carlito syrichta | reverse complement strand
TGGGTAAAAAGCACATGGAAAATATTCGTATATGGGCAATGATATAGAAATGCTGTCACTTTCATGAATAACTAATTAAAGGATTAAACAGAAAAATGAGAGAGAACAAGAATGAGGAAGTCATAGACGGAAGGATTGACAGTAAGAATAGAAACAAGTTAAAAAAAAGATATACATCTAAATATCTTGAAAACACATTTCATATTGTAAAAATAGGAAAATAATGATGATTATAAATATGACTTAAATTGACAAAAACTTGAGAAGTAGATTTGTCAAAAGGAGTTCAGAAGTTATAAACTATTCATATGGAGGATAAAGGTATATAAATCATTCTGCTGTTAACCTTGAAAGTTTAATAGTGGTTTTAAAAGCCTTCAAAAAATCGCTAAACACTAATAGAATTAAAAGCACATTTATACTAGACTCAGTTTAGTAATTCATTCCACAAACATTTATTGGTCCCTGTTATGGGCCAAGCATTGGGCCAGTGTTAGGTGCAAAGTCAACTGAAAAACAGTCCCTGCAAAGCAAATGAAAACTAAAAAAGAGGAAGAAATAAAAAAGGCAAAGAAATAAAAACAGGGTAAAGCAAGACCAAACACAAGGCAGTAAATTAGTTAATTAGACAAACTTCAGTTGGGTTAAGAGACAAAATCCAATTAAAAGCTGTTTTCCAGG
>NW_007271129.1:0-686 GCF_000164805.1 Carlito syrichta | reverse complement strand
TGAGCCCATGAGGTAGAGGTGGTGGTGAGTTGAGATTGTGCCACCGCACTCAACCTGAACGACAGAGTGAGATGACCACTCTAAAAATAATTACTTCTACATTCTATATCCTGAGTGGCACGAGGTCAGACCAGGTACACCCATATTTGTAGTGTTCCAAAATGTCAGAATTTTACCGAGGCTGGTGTGATCTTAAAAGCCACAAGCTACACGGTGTTCCCGAGGAGACAACGCTACTTCGTACTTCCCTTTTACCAGGTAGTAAGAGCGTCAGGCAGGCAGGCTCAAGCCACTCCTCCAGTCCAGCCAATATCACACACAGTAGATAGTAGTGCACTTAACCAATATATAAAAATCACAGATTAAACATTCCATGTCAAAGTAACGTGGGATGTCAACAGAAAATGGAAAGGAGAAAGGGTTAGCGAACCAGGTTAGGGAGAGCCAAGGTGAGGAGGAGTTTTCCCGTGCCGGCTTGGATGGCACATCCACATCTTGCAAGAATATGGGCAGAGTCTCTGGTGGAAGATGACAGGAGCTTTTCATGGGGACAGCAAGATGGTGTCCGTTCAAGTGGCTGTTTCGAGCTGGTGAAGTCCTGTTCTTTTTATGGTCACAAAGCCTTCTGATGAGGTCTGACAGCGGAAGGGCATATGCCGGGTTCTGTTCTCACCCGGTTTCCTGTG
>NW_007271128.1:0-605 GCF_000164805.1 Carlito syrichta | reverse complement strand
TATAGAGCAAATCAATCTTTAAATCTTCCAAATCATCCCTAGTATATTAAAGCACAAGGTGTCTGAAAAAAATCACAAGTAATTTGAGAAATATCAACTTTGTGTGTGTCCTAAACCACTGTCTTATATAGAATGAAAGAATGTGTTGTAACATGGATTTGAGACTATTTACAACTACTAACAGGCGATCTTTGGAATTGAAGTATGTTTCACAAATTAGTTTTTATTGTTGCATAAAGAAGAAAATGGACAAAGGTAATCTAAACTATCAGGAAGTGCTTTCTGCTTATAAGAATGAAATTATAATCATTAAAAATATACTATGTTTCACTTTTGAAAGCATATTGTTTTCTGTCCTTCACTTGCAAATCATTACTGATGTCGCTATGGATGCTTATCCATGAACTCAAAAAAATCAATTAGAAAATAAGCACATCGCTCATAGTCCCGATACAAATCAAAGTAAGAACTTGCATTTGAAGAAGATCAGTCCTTACTAAAATAAGAGATACCAAAAGTATGAATACAACCTAAATGTCACAAAGCACATAAACATAGGGAAATAAGAAGTCACAGGGGAATTACATCACATAAAACCAGATAAC
>NW_007271127.1:0-936 GCF_000164805.1 Carlito syrichta | reverse complement strand
GTGTTATAATGTAACCACTATTGGTTGTTACAATTTCAAAAACAACATCTATGATAAAAGTCAGGTATTCTAAAAAGGGACAAAAATTTAATAATTTTTATCAAAGGATATTTTCCCTTTTTGTTTATTTATATTTTTTTCTGAGACAAAGTATCATTGTTTCACCCAGGCTGGAGTGCAGTGGTGTAATCATAGCTCACTGCAGCTTCCCTCTCCTAGTCTCAAGTGATTCTACTGCTTCAGCCTCCTGAGCTACTGGGACTACAGGTCCCTCCACCACATTCAGCTAATTTTTTTTTATTTTTATTTTTTGTAGGGATGGAATCTCACTATGCTGCCCAGTCTCAAAATGCATTTTCCTACAAGTCCCTCTCTATTTCCCTGAGCATTATAGGAATAGCATTTAACATTTATGTGACAATGGTGCCCAAGACCGCATTTAAAGTCATTTGTTTATTGAAATACTAATGACAATGACAGTGAGATTCAGCCATGCTGATTTGAGGTGTTCGTATTTCAGAGATGGGGTGAAATGCTCTGACCCTCCCTGCCCCATACATGCATTCTCTCTGATGAAATTCCAACCTGTGGGAAGAGGAGATTCTTGAAGTAGCATTACAGGTACCAAAAATGCCTGAAGGAAAGTAACTTGAGAGCCTTTCAAAGAATGGTATGGCTTAGAGTTATTTGCTCTTGTTTTGGAAAACAGGAAGAAATGGTGTTGTTTCACATTTTTGGAACTAAGGTTTAAGGTCACAGTCTGAGACATGGCACTTTCCATTCTCACCAAGTCTGATAAATTTCTGCTGCTAGTATGGATTCCTCAGGGTGGCAGATAGGTACAGGGGACTCAAAGGCTTGACTGGAGTTCTTCTGAGGGCAGCACCGACTCCTTGTAAACACCCATCATCAAGTAAGTCTCCTAATAGACAACGA
>NW_007271126.1:0-781 GCF_000164805.1 Carlito syrichta | reverse complement strand
TTTTCAAAAATCTGTATTTTCCCACATTAGGAGCTTTACAGGGGAAAGTCATGTAATATTTAAGTAGCTGATTAAAAACAACTGATACAATTTAACCTTTATTATAATTAAATAATGCTTATTAAGCCAGGAATAGAACTTTTCATAATTGATAAATAATATCTGAAGTTATTATGTATAAACTCTTTAGCCCACTCGGAATTAAATTATAGTTTTACCATATTACTTTGGAATAATTACTTAACATTGTTGTGCCAAAAATTCTTCACTTAAAAGTCCATAATTTTATACATAAATTACTTTGAAATGTGTCTAAATAGCTAAAAAGTACTAATCCATTCTAAAACTGCCAACCATACGGTAAAGTGAAGCCTGTGGTAGTTGTGAGTGTGCCACTGCACTCCAGCCTGGGCAACACAATGAGACTTCCACTCAAAAAAACAAAAACTAGTAACTCGTAAACATTTTTGTTTGTTTGTTTAGCAATGATGATACCTTGAACATTTTGAGAAATAGAGACTGAAATTCATTGTGCCTTGATATCATGGTGGCCAAAGTGAAGAGATTGATTTGGCAGGGAACAGAATTCTCAGGCATTTGGGGTCTTATAGCGGTTGTTTCTCAATGCAAATCAATAATTTATTCATAAAGATATAGTTTCCAAATTTGCAGTTTTTTTTTTATTGGTGCAATTTTCTTAAGCTTGCATTACTGTTGGGCCCTCACTTAAAAATGGAAAGATCAGATAATAGCAAATAATCACTATACTGTTATTACTAGG
>NW_007271125.1:0-455 GCF_000164805.1 Carlito syrichta | reverse complement strand
CATCTACATCCACACACACACACACACACACACACACATATACACACACACATGCCTAGCACAAAAATGAATGGAGAAGACAAACAGAAAGTTTGGGGGGAGGGAGGAATTCAGATTGAGCTTTCACATTCATATTGGCACACACCTAAAGTTAAAAAATAAAAATAAAAAAAGAAGAAAAAAGCAAAAACAAACACCAAGAAAAATATTGGAAGATGAACACTCAATCATTCACATATACACATAAACAGAAAACAAAAAACAAAAGAAGAAAGAAATAGAAAAAGGAAAGAAAAAAAGGGATGGAATGCAGATCAAGCTTTCACATACACATTCATGCATAAAAGAAAATATATGTATATATATATATATATATATATATATATATATATTTTTTTTTTTTTTTTGAGTTGAACTTTCACTCCATCGCCCAGATTGGAGCGCAGTCGTTGCTC
>NW_007271124.1:0-554 GCF_000164805.1 Carlito syrichta | reverse complement strand
GAATGGATCGTAATTGTACACCTAACCCTTAACTGTAACCCACAAAATCATAATAAAAAATATTGATTAAAAAAAGAAAAAGGCAAATCAAATTTAGCAGAGTATAATTGAGCAAAGAATTATTTACAAATCAGACAGCTTCCAGAAACAGGATAGGTTCAGAGTAACCCCAGAGCTGTCACAAATTGGGTCACATTTATGGACAGAAAAAATAGAAGTGAGAAACAGAAATGGTTAGAGCTCAGTGTCTGCCATATTGCAACACAGTTTGAAGAGTTCGTCACCTGTGATAGGTCAAAACTCTGTGATTGGTTTAAGAATAGGTTTCCTGAGGTGGAAGGATCGCCGGAGCCCAGCAGACAAGGCTGCGGTGGCCGGGAGCGGCCACTGCACTCCAGTCTGGGCGACTGAGCGAGACTCCAACTCAAAAAAAAAAAAAAAAGAATAGGTTTCAATTTATTTACACACTTAGTTGGGCAACATTTGCTATATGTGGAGGAATCTTAAGCCAAACTTACCATATATAGGAGGGCAGCTTTAGTCTATACTTAATT
>NW_007271123.1:0-576 GCF_000164805.1 Carlito syrichta | reverse complement strand
ACCACATTCTCTCACTTATATGAGAGAGATAAACACTAGGTACCTATGGACATAAAGATGAGATAAAGGCCGAGTGCCGTGGCTCAGCCTGTCATCCCTGCACTTTTGGAGGCCTAGGACAGAGGAGTGCCTGAGCCCAGGAGGTCAAGATCAGCCGGGCCACTCGGTGAAACATCGTCTCTACAATAAATCAAAAATAAACCAGGCATGGTAGCACATGCCTGGAGTTCTAGGTACTTGGAAGGCTGAGGTGGAAGGATTGCCCGAGTCTAGGTTACAGAGTGAGACTCCAACACACACACACAAAGAATGAGACAACACTGGTCATCTGAAGGGGGAGATCGAAAGGGGGTAAGGGAGCCCGGCTCGGTGGCTCAGCCTGTAATCCCGCGCCTTTGGGAAGCTGAGGTGAGTGGGTTGCCTGAGCCCGCAGGTTCGAGACCGGCCCGGGCAGGCGAGACCTCATCTCTACAATAAAATCAAAAAATTAGCCCGGTGTTGTAGCGCATGCCTGTAATTCCGGCTACTAGGAAGGCTGAGGCGGAAGGATCGCCAGACCCCAGCAGGTCGAGGTTG
>NW_007271122.1:0-855 GCF_000164805.1 Carlito syrichta | reverse complement strand
TCCACTCACCTCAGCCTCCCAAAGGCGGGGGCTAAGAGTTTTATAAGCGCTTTTTTTTTTTTGAGTTGGAGTCTCCCAGACTGGAGTGTAGTGGCCGCTCCTGGCCACCGCAGCCTCGACCTGCTGGGCTCCGGCGATCCTTCTGCCTCAGCCTTCCAAGTAACTGGAACTACAGGTGCATGCTACCACACGTGGCTCATTTTTTTATTTATTGTAGAGATGAGGTCTCATCAAGTTGCCCAGGCAGGTCTCGAACTCGTGGACTCAGGCAATCCACTCACTTCAGCCTCCCAAGGTGTGGGATTACAGCCTGCGCCACTGAGCCTGGCTCAGTCTTTCCTTTTAAGCCATTCATTTGTCATTGTTTGCTCAACTAATTTTTTCAGGAACCTCATTGCAACAAAGCATTATTTTTTCTAAATCACATGCATGTCCATCACAATGAAGCTAACAGAGTAAATGACAGAAGCCACAGATGGGGGCAATAAAGACTGATTGGACAATGTGAGGGACAGAAGAAGTCAATTTTCCACATTTATACCCATTTGCTGTTTTCTTGATTTTGAGAACACTTATTTTAGAAGGGTGCATTTTAACTCTGGAGTTTTGCCATGTTATTTCACTTCTTTGACTTTTATCATCATTTGATATTGCTTAATCAGTTCACTTGTTTACATCTTTTCCATAAATCACATGTAAGTCTCTGAAGCTCAGAAAAGTGTGCCAGGCCCCTAGATACATGGTTCTTAACCCCAACTGCACATGAGATTGGGAAGCTTTAAAAAACCCCAGTGTCAGCCGGGCTCGGTGGCTCAGCCTGTAATCCCATGCCTTTGGGAGCCTGCGGGTTAGTGG
>NW_007271121.1:0-820 GCF_000164805.1 Carlito syrichta | reverse complement strand
TTTTAAAATGGAGACATTTTATTGTATACACACTGTTCTCATAAAGTGATTTAGGCTGGATGCAGTGGCTCATGCCTGTGACACCACACTGTGGGAGTTTGAGACAGGAAGTTTCCTTGAGCCCAGCATTTTGAGACCAGCCTAGACAACACAGAGAGATCACATCTATATAGAAAAAAATCAAACAATTAGTCAGGCATGGTGGCATGCACCTACAGTCACAGCTACATGGGAGGCTGAGGTGGAAGGATCCCATGAGTCCAAAAGGTCCAAGCTGCAGTGAGCTGGGACCATGCCACTGCACTCCAGCTTGGGCAAGTGGACTGAATTTAGAGAGTGTGACAACAAACAAACAAACAAACACGATTTAAAAAAGTATAAAATATCATTTTCTATATTTATTTTTTAACAACTGTAAAATTACAGGGAGTAATTGATATCTATCTATTAATATCTTAACCTGTAGTTAGGTGTACAAAATCTGTTAACCCAAACCAATGAAGAAAAATCTATTTGGAAATATTCTTTCCAATAAACTTAGTTAAACCTAATAAGCACATCAATTGATACATACAAATGAGATAGCAGTGTAATGTTCATGTTAAAATATTACTCATTAAATCATACGCATTGCATTCCATTCCTTCTAGTGTGTTCTTGCTTTGAAGATATGCTTAGTTGCTAAATTCAGGTTAAGATAGTCATTCCTTCTTTATCGAGGAGATAATTATCTGAAAACTTCAAAGTTTCCCATTCTTTTTTTTTTTTTTCACTGCAGGCCCCTTATTTATGTTACGCATCCAAATTTCCCTGCATAGTG
>NW_007271120.1:0-772 GCF_000164805.1 Carlito syrichta | reverse complement strand
AAATGTTAGCCCTTTGTCAGATATAGAGTTGGTAAATATATTTTTCACATTCTGTGGGCTGTCTCCTCATTGTCTTGATGATGTCTTTTGCTGAGCAAAAAAGTGTTCTGTTCTGTTTTTTTCTCTGATCTACTTTGCTGTTAGTTTGTTTAACAAACCATATGCAACAACACATCTCAAAAATCATCCATCATGACAAAGTAGGCTTCATCCTTGGGACGCAAGACTGGTTCAACATTCGCAAAGCAATAAATGTAATTAAACACATCAAGAGATGTCAGAACAAAAAACACATATTTATATCATTAGATGGAGAAAAAGTTTTTGATAAAATACAGCACCCCTTCTTGATAAAACCCCTCAAACATCTAGGCATACATGGAACATACCTCAAAATGGTAAAAGCCATCTATGAGAAACCCACAGCTAGCATACTCCTAAACAGACAAAAATTGGAACCATTTTCCCTGAAAACTGGAACAAGACAAGGATGCCCACTCTCTCCCCTCCTGTTCAATATACTATTGGAAGTCCCGGCTAGAGCAATCAGAAAAGAGGAGGCGATCAGGGGTATCCAAATAGGAAAAGAGGAAGTCAAGTTATCTCTCTTTGCAGACGACATGAGTGTGTACCTTGAAAACCCAAGAGAATCTGTCAAAAGCCTCCTTGAACTGATAAAGGATTTTGGCAAAGTCTCAGGGTATACAATAAATGTGCAAAAGACATTCAATTGTTAAATTTTGGTGAGTACCTACTGGGCCCCAGATGCCAT
>NW_007271119.1:0-690 GCF_000164805.1 Carlito syrichta | reverse complement strand
TAAAGAAAACAGGCAGGACACTCAGTCACTATACTCAATACAACATACTGCTTGTGTTGTGTGTGTGTGTGTATTTTAAATGCACTCTATTGCTTTTTGTTAACACTGGGTCCAGGAATCCATCAAAATGGTTTACTTTTCTAAACTGTGAGGACTGTTCTCCAGGCACTTAATACATCACCACGTTCAGTGATCTTTCAAAGGAAAATCAGGCATGGACTCCAATAAATTCCCAATATGAAACCTAAGCCTATTTCTAGTCTCGTTAAGCCCTTTATTCAAGTCACAGAGAGGTTTCACTACAGGAAATCTCTCCACTCCTGTTCTTAATCTTATCTCTAGGTTAATGATCCTGACTTTTCCCTTTGTAATGATGACTTCCTGAGTATTAAATCAACATAAACACTCCTTCAGCTTTGCATCATGCCCAACTACTTCCTTACAGTCTTCTCACATTTGTAAAGATTCTGATTACTTTTGTATTCCTTTAAATATCACTTACTTATCTAACTACAATCTTTTCCCTAGCTCTAGCTCAGGGGTTGCCAAACTTTTGAAAATAGTATTGTGCAGATAGTATTGTGGGCTTTGCTGGCCACATACATCTCTATCGTGTGTTCTTCTATAGGTTTGGTTTTGTTTCTAACTCTAAAAATGTAAAAACGTTTCCTGGTCCACTGACTGGATTTG
>NW_007271118.1:0-859 GCF_000164805.1 Carlito syrichta | reverse complement strand
AAACTAGTGCAACCTCTGTGGAAAGCAGTGTGATGATTCCTAAAAGCTCTAAAAATCGACCTTTCTATATGACCCCGCAATCCCCTTACTGGGAATATACCCTGAAGAACTCAAATCACTCTATAAATAAGATACCTGCACACGTATGTTTATCGCAGCGTTGTTCACAATAGCAAGAACCTGGAAACAACAATGCTGCCCATCAAAAGAGGACTGGATTAAAAAAAGTGGTACATATACATGATGGAATACTATGCAGCCATAAAAAAGAACAAAATCATGAATTTCACAGCAACCTGGATGGAACTAGAGTCTATAATACTGAGTGACCTCTCACAGAAACAAAGATCCGAATATCACACGTTCTCACTCATATAATGGACCTTGAACATCCAATGTAATACTATATGAAAATGACTGATGGTACTGGGAAACTATGGGGGTGCAGGGGATGGGATTAACAGTAGCAAATATCTGTCTGGGGATGGGAAAACACCTCTTATCAACAGGGTGCCTGAATGAAACGTAATTGTACACCTAACCCTTAACTGTACCCCACAAAACCATAATAAAAAATATTGATTAATAAAAAAAATCAAAAGTAACTTGTCTCATCTTCACTTCTCAGTCATGGTCTTAGAAAAAAGACTCAGCGTTACACACCCTTTTGGGCAGACTGGCCTTTGCCACAAGCCTTTACAGAAATATTAGACAGCAGCTTGGTTCCCAAGTCTTCCCTCATGACTTCCTGTGGACAGGCAATTATCTAATCCATTTTCATGACTGTAACCTCTCTAGGTAAGCAGCCATCACTAAATTTCCCTTAAAGAGTGAAGACTCATCATTCACTCATTCATTT
>NW_007271117.1:0-884 GCF_000164805.1 Carlito syrichta | reverse complement strand
ATATTCAGAAATAAGTCACCAAAACATCTGAGAGTCCAGTTGGTTCACATGAATATGTGGAGGGGTAACAACAAAATTCAACCATATTATCCATATACAAACCATACTGATTTTATCAATAAGAATGCCGTGTGTATGTGCCCCATGACATGGAACCTTGTTATAGCTCACTTGTACTGATGATTTCAATGATATCTGAATTAGTGTTAACAGTGGAGCGTCACCACAGTCGTCAGTCAGAACATTGATCAATGACACATTGACAGCAGAGGTGGTCTGGGACCTTTCCTGGCTCTTCCTAGCAACAATGGTGCTAATACCTTTTACTTTTTCAGGACTCTGAAGCCTTCCTAAACTCAATTTCCTTTGAACCTCTTGTAGTCTCTGCAGGATAGGCTGGGAAAGATACAGAAAAAGAGGTTTGTGGACTTGTCCAAGATCATGAGATTGTCCAAGATCATGGTTAAGTGTCACCATTGGGAATAGTAGGTCCGTCCTCTGGCTTTTCCCACTTGTCCACCTTTGGAACTGTAGTAGGTACTCAATTACAGATGTTCCTCGACTGTGGTCTGATTATGTCCAGATAAATCCAGTCATAAACTGAAAATATCATGTCAAAAATGCATTTAGTACACTTAACCTACTAAACCTCATAGCTTAGCCTAGCCTACCTTAAATGTACTCAGAACACTTAATATAGCCTACAGTTGTGCAAAATAATCTAACATAAAGTCTATTTTATAATAAAGTGCTGAATATCTCATGCAATTTATTGAATACTGTGCTGAAAGGGAGAAACGCCTGGCTATAATTTACATTTTTAAAACAGGGAATCACTGGGTATCACGGTGGCCCATGCCTATAATTCTGGCCCTTTGGGAGGC
>NW_007271116.1:0-885 GCF_000164805.1 Carlito syrichta | reverse complement strand
TTCTGTTCAACCCCTTGCTTCCTCAAAGGCTAGGGCAGGCAAAGGTCTGTCCGACTCATCTATGAAACTATTTCCTCACGATGGCGCTGTGGCTCAAGAGGACGCTAACAGGCCTTGTCTGACACCCGCCCATCAACTTGGAAAAAAAGGTGCCATCAAACTCTCCTCCCTGTGATGCACGTTCAGTTTGTTTCTCCCTGAGCTCAACAAAGTTCCAGACACTTGGAAGGCTGAGCTGGAAGAGTCGCCCGAGCCCAGGAGTTGGAGGCTGCAGTGTCTGTGACCGTCTACTCTGTGCGACAGAGTTAGACTCTGACTCTAACAATCAAGCCACAAAATAAAATTTTAAAAAACATTGAAAAATGGAACGTGAATAATGTTGGAAAAATCATGAAGAAAGAGGCATTGCGTATGTTTATACTGTTAGAAGTGTGAGTTAGGCTTTACAATTGTGAAACACTGTGGGGTTAGCTGTTCATGTGCTAACAGCCTACAGTATAGAAACTGCAATCTTAGGAATACATTTGAGAGAAATCATCCCCTATGTAAAGAAAAGAGATGGACTATAATAGTTATGACATCATAGTTTCAGAGCTACGTTCTCAAAACCGTACAAATGTTCATCCACGAGTTTCAAAAACATATTTGAGAGTCATCAGAAAATGACGAAATATGAATAACGTACATTCACATGGTTGCATGTAGGAAACCAAATTTTTCTCAAAACCAAATTCATGCTTGCCATGATATGACCTCCTATACTGCGATAAAAGAAGTAAAACAAGCCACTTTTTTGGAAATACAGGCAAATAGGCTAAAATCAGCTTAAAATACGATACCTTGATAATTAAGGTAATATTTACCTTCAGCTAAATGCCCGAAATT
>NW_007271115.1:0-646 GCF_000164805.1 Carlito syrichta | reverse complement strand
TTCTCTGCCACCAAACTATGAACAAGGGGTCACAACGTCAGGTCCCAGCAGACATGGGCAGGTGAAACACAACCAGTGAAATAGCATGCAACCTCTGATGGCTATGGAAGGCATTTAAGCGCAGTATTTCCCAAGTGCATTGGTCTTTTAAGTGGAATTTCTCCATGACTAAAATGATATTTGGTATCTTCAGTATCAGGCCCAGGCTCTAAAACAGTGTTTCCTCATCCTTTTTTTTGACCCAAGTGACACACACACACACAGACACACACACAACTATTTTAAGACATAAGTCCAGTGTTTTACATCTTTGGATTATTTTTTGAAAATAAAATCTCAGAAACAAGACTTTTTTATTCCAGGAATCTCAACATTTAGTTGATAATTTTTTTTTCCAAAATAGTTCTTAAAATCGTTATGGCAGTCTGCATTTCCTGTGGCAATGTAGATAAGAGTCTTTTATACCCTTGCCAGAATTAGAATTTAACTAAGTTTGTGACTTCACTGTGTGAAGGGCCATTTGACTCCTATTTTTTTTAACTCTTTTTTGTTTTTGAGTCAAAGTCTCACTCCATCGCCCAGGCTGGAGTGCAGGGGCATGCTCCTGGACACTGCAACCTCAACCTGCTGGACTCCTGTGATCTTT
>NW_007271114.1:0-789 GCF_000164805.1 Carlito syrichta | reverse complement strand
GAGAGAAATAATAACACAGAACACAGGCCACAGTCAAAAGTGCCTCTACATGCTCTCTTTTCTCTGTCCCCAGTCCAATTACACAGCAATAAGTCTTTCTCCAGAGTTCAATTCACCTGTAATGAGCCTTCTCTGCACTTCTTGATTGCTTTGTTTTCATTCCTACTAATTCTGAATCCAACAATTCAAACCCCTCTTCAATTCTAGCAGATTTTTAACTTCTTGTAGTGTTACTGTTTAAAATCTTGCAACATATGTAAAAAATTGATAAACACTCAATAGATGCCAAACCCAAACAGTAAGAAACCTCCACTCAAACATGACAAAATAGAGATGGGGGAGTGCTGGAAAATGGTCAAAGTTCATATGAAACTCCAGTGCTAAGAGAAGGGAGACAAGAATCTGAGGAGAGATGTTTTGTCAAGGGATCCCACTGGAGATACCAGGTTTCACCACGAATCCTATTCAAAGAGTTCATCAAATATGGGGAAGAGTTTCAGGCAGGAATAAGGGTCTCGGATTGCTTTGGTTTTTGGTCTCTTGGTGTACGTCGCAACTGTCCACATGCTTTTTGCATAATGAAGTCTGGAATAAGTCCCCGCACATGTCCATCATCAGGCATGAGAACAGAGAGAAGGTAGGGTGGGAAAGGAGTTATAAAAGATAAGGGTAAAGAAAAGAAGAGAGGGCTGCAGGAGAGATAGAAGAGATCTGAGTTGGTCTTGATGTCCATGCAGCATGGGTTTTATTTCTGAAGCATGTTTATTAGGCATAAGCTGGTGATCTCTG
>NW_007271113.1:0-348 GCF_000164805.1 Carlito syrichta | reverse complement strand
CTTTGCATTCCAGTCAGTGTGAACTAAGTTCTTAGGGTGTTCCCAAAGAAGTGTCCTTTGCTCGTTTGGTTGGCTGCAACCTAATGCTCAGGAGATAACTAAGCCACTTATCTCCCATACATTAATGTCACTTAGACAGAACTCTAGCTTTGAGTCAGGGGTAGAGGACTCTGCCCAGCAGGAGGTTTTTCAGGCCCAGGTACAAGCATCTGCTATAGGAAGAAACCCCCATATGGGTTCATGTGAGGCAGGAAGGGCAGAGAAGTTTGCTGTGGGCGAGCCCAGGAAAACATCTACGATGTCTGCCTCTGGGCTCATTGCATGACATGGAGAAGAGTGTAGGTTTGT
>NW_007271112.1:0-753 GCF_000164805.1 Carlito syrichta | reverse complement strand
GAGTAGCTGGGACTCCAGGTGCGCGCTACACACTCGGCTCATTTTTTATTTATTGTAGAGATGAGGTCTTGCCAAGTTGCCCAGGCGGCTCTTGAACCCGCGGGCTCAGGCAATCCATTCACCTCAGCCTCCCAAAGGCGCAGGATCACAGGCTGAGCCACCGAGCCCGGCTGACATTTTCACTTTTTAAAAGGCTCTAATTGACAGGGCATTTTTCCTTACAGACTCTTCTACAGATAAGTTCATGCTCTACCTTACAGTACAAACAGGAAGAAAAGAAAAGAAAGTTGTCATTGATTTGTGCTTACTATAGGCCAGAAATGGTGGCAGATGCTTTAAATATTTTTAAAGAACTTACTCTTTCCATCATCCCAGTGTACAACTACGAGCACAATTTTATGGATGAAAATAAATGGGCTAAAATACAGGATATCGCTACTTGCCCTCTAATTAAAATAACTGAGTCACTATTATACAAGTAAATGTTTCAAAGAGAGATAAATTTTAACAGAATTAGTGATGAGGCCGTAGGAAGTATGAGACAGAAATAATAGGTGAAACACCTTCTGATTAATCCCCAATATTCAAATATACTGTTGCTAATCTATACTTTTTACAGTAGACCAAAAGAACTACCAATAAGCTTATTATAAATAAATAGGTCAAAGCAAATATCAGCAGGTACACAATTATTTCCTTTGGGTAAATGATGAAAATCATGCAAGTAAGTAACTGGAAAGCAAAGTTAGTAAA
>NW_007271111.1:0-519 GCF_000164805.1 Carlito syrichta | reverse complement strand
TGTGGCAGTGGCTCTCCCTGCACTCTGTAGGACTCTTCCTAGTGGGTGACATCAGGGGAAGTGGCTGCATGTGAATAGTACCAAGCTATAAGCAGCCTTATGTAAGTTGGAGAGTTTCTCCTTACTTTCCTGCTTTTTTCACTTTTCATTTATAGAGCTGGGAGGTTCATCTTTGATGAAGGCAAGTGGTCCAGTGGAGCACTTGCCCTCCTCTTTCTGTAGCACCTCTCTCAGTCAAGCAGTAGCGTGCTTGGTTCTAGGTATGGAGTGATGAGCATGAAAGGGCCTGATTCTTGTCCTTATGGAAATTGAGACATTACTTGAATAATTACCTGACTACATATTAAGTTGCTCTGAAGGAAAGGTGTATAGTATTCAGGGAATGAAAGATAGGGTTGAGTTTGGCCTGGTTAGGGAAGTCAGGAAAGGCTTCCTGGAGGAAGGAACTTTGGAGCTGAGGGCTGCAGACAGAGTTGGTATATGGTGGCAGGTAGAAGTAGAGCATACTCCAGAACTGGC
>NW_007271110.1:0-499 GCF_000164805.1 Carlito syrichta | reverse complement strand
GTGTGTATGTGTAAGACAGAGAGAGAGACAGAGAGACATAGAGAGGGAAATAGGGAAGGACAGAGACAGAGAAAGAGACAGAGTGACAGAGATAGAAACAGAGAGATAAAGACAGAGAGACAAAGAGAGAGAAGGATAAAGACAGAGGTAGACAGAGAGCCTCTGCGCCTACCTGCTCCTCATCATCCTTTCCCTGAGTCAGCAACAGAGAGAGACACAGAGAGAGAGACAGGGAGAGATAGAGACAGTTATGGAGAGAGACAGAGACAAAGAGAGAGGGACAGAGAGACAGAGATAAAGAGAGATAGAGACAGAGAGACAGAGAGGACAAAGATAGAGAGCTAGACAGAGAGAGAGAGTGACAGAGAGACAGAGACAGAGAGAGATAGACCGAGAGAAAGAGACAAAGAGAGACAGAGACAGTTACAGAGACAGAGAGTGTCAGAGACTAAGGGCCAGAGAGGGAGGAACAGAGACAGAGAGAAAGGCAGAGACAGAC
>NW_007271109.1:0-613 GCF_000164805.1 Carlito syrichta | reverse complement strand
ACTGGATTCCATATCTGAAGACACTGGCCCATCCATTGATCCAAAGAGGGCATATTAAAACTTGTGAGTTCTGCTGGCCCAGATAGTCTGCCAGAATTAGAATAAAATCTGTCTTGTCTTTGTGGAAGAAGAGTTGCATCAGGATATGGCTGGCCTGAGGGAGGCATCATCATCCTATGGTTCTGGTCCCATGGAGGTGACCAGGCCCCAGTGTCAGGAGGTGCCCTATGAGAATCAGTTAACCTATCACGGCTCGACTCTCCTCTTTCACTGGTAATCTGATGGTCCAGAGGATTCCCTGGGCCTCTTGAGCCCCAGGGAAGCAAAGGTGAAAGTCTGAGTGGATGCTCCGACAAAGCCGGAGGAGGGAGAAAAGCTCTCGTTTCAGATGAAGGCCGGCCCGATGGTGAGGGACCATATGTGGAATGCTCTCTGCCAAATGCTGTATTTGGAACATCAAGTGCATGAGGATCCTTTTCTAAAAGTTCAGATTTAAACTCTGCTTCAGTTAATTTTTGTCTGGTGTGAGGATTTTTTTTCCTTAAATCATTGAGAATTTTTTCAGTGGTTTGAGCTGCCAACCAATTATCCTGTGCTTTTTTCTCATGGGACA
>NW_007271108.1:0-786 GCF_000164805.1 Carlito syrichta | reverse complement strand
TTCAACATAGTGTTGGGAAGTTCTAGCTAGAGCAATTAGTCAAGAGAAAGAAATCAGGGGTATCCAAATAGGAAAAGAGGAAGTTGTTATCTCTCTTTGCTAACAATATGATCCTCTACCTCAAAAATCTATGAGAATCTGTCAAAAACCTCCTTGCACTGAAAAAGGTCTTTAGCAGTCTCTGGGTACAAAATCAATGTGCAAAAGATTCTTGTATTCATATAAACCAACGACAAACAGGCAGAGAACCAAATAAAAGGCACAATCCCATTCATAGTCACTACCAAAAAAAAAAAGAAAAGAAATACTTGAACATCTTCCTAATCAAAGAAGTGAAAGACTTTTACAATGAAAACTACAAAACACTACTCAGAGAAAACCAAGAAGACACAAACAAATGGAAAAATATTCCATGTTTATGAATAGGAATAATCAATATTGTTAAGATGATTGTTAAGATTCCATGTTTATGAATAGGAAGAATCAATATTGTTAAGAATCAATATTGTTAAGATGGCAATCTACAGATTCAATGTAATACCCACTAAATTACCAACGTCATTTTTCTAAGACCTGGAAATGGCAATACAGAAATACATATGAAAACATACATGACCATGAATAGCCAAGACAATCATTAGCAAAAGAAACAAAGTGGGAGGTGTCACACTTCCAGACTTTAAATTTTACTATAGGTCTACAATATTCAAAACAGCCTGGTATTGGTACAAGCACAGGCATATAGTCTAATGGAACAGGTTATAGATCCTGAAGCAAAACCTGAAT
>NW_007271107.1:0-631 GCF_000164805.1 Carlito syrichta | reverse complement strand
TGCTTAAGAGCGAATTTAAAGTTCATTCCACAATCATATCACATAGGGCCTATGAATAAAAAATAATTTTATAGATGACAAAATAAGGCACAAAGGGAGTTCATTTAATTTTTGCCAGGCTATAGAGCTAGAAAGTAACAGAACCAACATGAACCCAGGCCATTGAAAAACTACTCTCTTGTTCTCTGTAATCATTCCCATGGTTATTAGCAGTACTTCCTAATTACACCTGCAGATAATTTCAGTATCTTGTCCTTGAGCTCATTTCATCATTTCTTATCCCATCCATAGTCCATATAGCTTTTCCTATGTTACTTTCCTTATTACACCTCCTTATAAGAAATCTGCACCAGTTTAAAAGAGACAAATACAAGGAAATATTTCAAAAATAAGAAATAATGCCCAATGATAAAGCTGACATGACTTTGATCTAGAAAACTGTTACAAATTCATGGTAGTTAAAATGTAGAGGTAGATATGAATTAACTCCCATTAGCTAAGTGAAAGAAACATAAGTTTGTCAGAAAAGATAAAGGCTTTCCTATTTCTAAGCTAACAGAATTTTATCACATAAAAATTTATCCAGAGGCACAGAGTGGTAATTGATAATATTCTCAATGAGGACTTGGCA
>NW_007271106.1:0-552 GCF_000164805.1 Carlito syrichta | reverse complement strand
TTCCCTTAGGTAAGATGGACATCTTTCACAATGTTGATTCTTCCGATCCAGGAGCATGGGATATTTTTTCCACTTGTTTGTGTCATCTTTGATTTCTTTGAGCAGTGTTTTGTAGTTTTCATTGTAAAGGGTCTTTCACATCTCTGGTTAGGAAGATGCCAAGGTATTTCATTTTTTTTGTGGCTGTTGTGAATGGAATTGTGTTTTTTATTTGGGTTTCTGTTTGTTTATTATTGGTGTAGAGAAATGTGATTGTCTTTTGTACATTTATTTTGTAACCTGAGACTTTGCCAAAGGCCTTTATCAGTGTAAGGAGGTTTTTGACAGATTCTCTTGAGTTTTCAAGGTATACAATCATATCATCTGCAAAGAGAGATAACTTGACTCCTCTTTTCCTATTTGGATACCCCTGATTGCCTTCTCTTCTCTGATTGCTCAAACCAGGACTTCCAATACTATGTTGAACAGGAGGGGTGAGAGTGGGCATCCTTGTCTTGTTCCAGTTTTCAGGGGAAATGGTTCTAATTTTTGTCCATTTAGGAGTATGCTCGA
>NW_007271105.1:0-493 GCF_000164805.1 Carlito syrichta | reverse complement strand
CACTGCACTCCAGTCTGAGTGATAGAGTGAGACTCCAACTCAAAAAAAAATGGATTTTTCATCCTCTTTGATTTGCAGGACTGCCTCAGTGGTTTTGTTTGCTGAGAAAAGGCCCACAAGCTGTGCCTCTTCTATTGACCCTTTGAATTCAAAGATTCTATTTAAGAGTTTAATATATAAGGCTTTCTTTGATTCCTCCTTAGTTCTACTTAGTTTCACAGAGAAAACATTTGTTTGAATAAGTGAACAAAGGCTCAAGATAAAATAAAAGAATCAAAATGAATTTCTAATCTTTATTTATATGATAAATTTCTGAGTAACTTGTACTAGCCAGCTTTGTATGATTACAATCCTTTGCATGTCTTAAGATTTGCTTTGTAGCCCATTATATTGGCATTAATGGGCACATTCCCTGTGTAGTAGGAGAAAAGTTAGTAGCATCTAATTGGTGGGTTCATGTTTTTATATATATCAAGTAAATCAGCTCCTTAAT
>NW_007271104.1:0-857 GCF_000164805.1 Carlito syrichta | reverse complement strand
CTTGCATCATGGGCACATAGATGTAATGCGACCCCTTCTGGAGGGTGGTCCTGAATAGGGATTATGTGCGGGGCATTCCTGCTGAAATGGACCATTTGCCCACAGGTAAAGCAGGTGCCTTGGGTTCCTCCATTAAAATTTTTGTGGGGAGGAGTACCTTGTAAAACTGCAGCTATAGCCATCCCTTGCATATAGGCAGGCCCAATATCAACACACAAGAGAATATAATCTGTTAAATCCCCTTTTTTAACCATAGGGATGAATGGCTGCTTGGCAGGCAGAATGGGCATTTTCATAGGCCAGTTGTTTTACCAAGAGTTCCTACCTCTTCATCTACCGCTATTCGACCTACAACCTGCAACAATCTAGATGCAAAATCTTGGTGACGCTTATCAGCTCCCTGATGTATTTTTGAAAGCTGCTCTGTTTTAACTCCAGCTGACAGTAATTGACGCCATGCTCCCGATGTCGCTCCACTGATCTGACCATATGCAGCTTGGGGATATAAAATCTGCGCCTCTTGGGAGGAGTATTCTCCTGGTCCACAAGCATGTCTAGATTAATCCTATTTAGTTCATCTCCTCTATTTCTTTCAGCTTGCTCTTTGCATCTATCCCAAAAATCGGTCTTCCATAACAAATATTCTCTGCCCGACAAACATGCCTTAGCAACCATATGCCAATCAGAGGGAGTCAAGGCCTCTTGTGAAATAGTTTCCAGTATAGCTAATGTAAATGGCACTGTTGCTCCATACTGTGCCACAGGAGTTTTAAGGTCCTTCAGGGACTTAGGAGACAAAGTCTGATATTCGCATGTCCCTTCTCTGATCATCAAAACCTGTAGTTTCTACTGAATAG
>NW_007271103.1:0-806 GCF_000164805.1 Carlito syrichta | reverse complement strand
CCCAGACGGGTCATGAACCCGCGGGCTCAGGCAATCACTCACTCCACCTCCCCAAGGCGCGGGATTACAGGCTGAGCCAGCGAGCCTGGCCTCCACTGATTCTATCACATAGTTTCACATCTGATTTTGAAAATATGTTTATGAGTTCTGATGTTAAGTAGTTACAGAGATTATGTTTAATTCTTAATACAATGTTTCTAAAATTGGAATTCACTATGTATTCTTAGGGGCTGAGAAACTTTTTTTTCTTTCTTTCTTTTTTTTTTTTTTTGATTTGGAGTCTCACCCTTTCACCCAGACTGGAGAATGCAGTGACCGCCCCGGGCCACCACAGCCTCCACCTGCTGGGTTCCTGCTGGGCTCTGGGGATCCTTCTGCCTCAGACTTCCAAGTAGCTGGAACTACAAACACGCGCTACCATGGCTAATTTTTTGATTTATTGTAGAGATTAGGTCTCGCCAAGTTGCCCAGGTGGGTGTTGAACCCACGGGCTCAGGCAATCCACTCACCTCAGCCTCCAAAGGCACGGGATTACAGGCTGAGCCATCAAGCCCAGCTTAAGAAACATTTTTTATTAGCACGAGTCCACATGCTATTCAAGACCATGAGACACTAGATTAGATTATCTATCTTTCCTGTTCAAAAAATGTCCTATTGTATTGCAGTCTATCAATAATTTATGGAGATCAAATTTTAAAAGCACACTTACAGAAAGCAAACTTCACAAAAGGTGTTATGATATTTAAAGCAACCACGTTCTACTTATTTTCCTTTTGAAATTATATGCAAAGAAAACTTTGAGATAA
>NW_007271102.1:0-942 GCF_000164805.1 Carlito syrichta | reverse complement strand
CACTCACCTTGGCCTCCCAAAGCACGGGATTACAGGCTGAGCCACTGAGCCCAGCCAAATTACAGATTTTTTGAATTAGCGTGAGGGTGTCAGTCCCAGTCTAAAGACCATCTGTGACTAAACAAAATATCTCAAGATTGGTTTGGATTGGAAGTACAGGGAAGGTGACTTTACCTAGGCCAGATTTTACCTAAAAGATATTAGTAGCAATCAAATCAAAGAAGTCAATGTGAATGATATGTTGCAAGGTAAGCTCCGCTAGCATTTAAGCTCTCTGCTGGCATGAGTGTTGTTAATTTTGCAAGCTTTTGTGTCCCCCTCCCCTCAAAGTGTGCCTGTTCTGTAGTAGGCACTAACACACCCTAGTTAAACGAATGACTAGGAAGGTCAACAGTTTTAAGCTTTGAGAAAAAAATACCTAAACAGGACAAGTGACAGTTTAGTGGCTGAGAGGACCAGATGCCAATGGGATACCAATGGGATAAAACCATGAATTCAGTCAAATGTTCAAGAAAGAGGTCATAAAAAATTAGTTGTAAAATGTCCAATCCTATTGGATAATTGTCAAGTGTCATGCAATAACATTCCAGACACTCTGCAGTGACTGAGTTAAGAAATGAAACTTCAGACTATTTATGAGGTACTTGAGCTGGGAATTCAAATCCCTAAGCTCATCCTCTTCTGTTACCATTCTGTCCAGTGACATTAGAAACAAACAGGCAACCTCACTATGTTTATTGGCTTTCAAAAAATATGTTTTCAAGGCTTATATACACAGCCACCCAGCTGCTTGGTTAGGCCAATGCAATGAGGGATATTTTACATATTTCTATTGGTGACCCATGCCACAGGCTGTCCAGACTCTATCAATAGATATAGTCACTTGTGTCTTCAAATCTAATCAGATCAGAGAGCCAGTTCAAGAAACCCCAAAATCAGTAC
>NW_007271101.1:0-797 GCF_000164805.1 Carlito syrichta | reverse complement strand
AGGCAAATATCTCAAGAAATAAGATAGATAAGTGGGACGTCATCAAACTGATGAGATTTGCAAAGCAAAAGAAGCCATCAAGAGAGCAAGGAGACAGCCCAGAGAATGAGAAAAAAATATTTTGCCGACCGTATATCTGACAAAGGCCTAACATCTAGGATCTACAAGGAACTCAGATGGGGTGAAGGAAACAAACAGCCCCTTTCAAAAAGACAAAAGACATGAATAGACACTTCTCAAAAGAAGATATATGGGCAAACTGGGCTCGGTGGCTCAGCCTGTAATCCCGCGCCTTTGGGAGGCTGAGGTGAGTGGATTGCCTGAGCCCTTGTGTTCGAGACCCGCCTGGGCAGCAAGACCTCATCTCTACAATAAATAAAAAAATCAGCCAGGCATGGTAGCACATGCTTGTAATTCCGGCTACTTGGAAGGCTGAGGCAGAACGATCACTGGAGCCCAGCAGGTCGAGGCTGCAGTGACCAGGAGCGGCCACTGCACTGTAGACTGGGCAACAGAGTGAGACTCCAACTCAAAAAAAAAAAAAGAAGAAGATATATGGGCAGCCAACAGGCACACGAAAAAGTGCTCAGCCTAACTCATCATCAGAGAAATGCAAGTCAACACCACATTAAGATACCACCTAATCCCAGTAAGAATGGCCATCATGAATAAAACAACCAGCAACAGATGCTGGCAACAAAAAGGAATGCCTCTACACAGCTGGTTAGGAATGCAAGCTAGTACAACCTCTTTGGGAGACAGTGTGGTGATTTCTGAAAGAACTAGAAATTGACCTG
>NW_007271100.1:0-622 GCF_000164805.1 Carlito syrichta | reverse complement strand
ATCAGCAGTAAAACAACCCCCACGAAATCTAAACACACACATACATGCATAGCACAATGTGAATAGGGACAAAGAACAGAAAGACCGAAGGGAAAAAAAGGAAGAGGGTTAAGGTCGAACCTTCACACGTTTATTGACATATCCCTTAAACTATAAAAAATGAATATAAAAAAGACCCAGAAGGATGAAAGAACAAAAACTAACAACAACAAATCAAAAGATAAACATTCAATCATTCACATACACATAAAGAGAAAATGACAAATAAAAGAAGAAAGAAACAGAAAAAGAAAAGGAAAAGAAAAGAAAAATTTGGGAGGGGGGAAGATGCAGATCAAACCCTCACTAACACATTTATGCACAATGGAAAAATATTTTTAAAATAGATGAATTAGCAAGAAAGCAGTTAAAATTTTTTAATTTAAAAAGTAGCCGGGCTCGGTGGCTCAGCCTGTAATCCCGCGCCTTTGAGAGGCTGAGGTGAGTGGATTGCCTGAGCCCACGGGTTCGAGACTCGCCTGGGCAGCGAGACCTCATCTCTACAATAAATCAAAAAATCAGCCGGGCGTGGGAGCGCATGCCTGTAATTCCGGTTCCTTGGAAGGCTGAGGCGGAAGGATCG
>NW_007271099.1:0-343 GCF_000164805.1 Carlito syrichta | reverse complement strand
TGTGTGTGTTTGAGGAAGTTGGGCCAGTGTCTTTTGTAGCAGGAAGACTAGAAGAGAGTACAGCTAGCTAGTACTACTGACTTCCTGGGCAGAGCTATTTGACTGCTTTTCCTCTTCTTTAACCTTTGGAGCTTATGTTTCAATCATGGAAAGAATGTCTCTATAGAAATGCTGGATGACAGAGGGTCGGCTTTGATGTGTTGTATGCGTATGTGTGGATATTTCTTTGGTTTTCCATATTATTCTTTTAAAGGACAGCTGTGAATGTATTTTTTTAAAGATATTTCTCTGCAGTGTGCCTAGGGAATGCAAAACATTCCATCTGAAGCTCAGTCTTTCAGGG
>NW_007271098.1:0-784 GCF_000164805.1 Carlito syrichta | reverse complement strand
TGCCATGTATGCTCACTGGTCACTAATCACATGCCAATATCATAGGTATAACTGATCCTATGTCAGAGGCGATCTTCCAGATGGGCCTTACAGGCCTCAGCCATGTAGCTATAGATGTTGGCTCCCAACATGAGACTTCTTGCCATTTATTCTTTTTACATTAATCCTTATTTCCATTGTGTTGTCAATGTCAGGTTTTCTTAGGTAGTGGTATTTTCTCTCTGTATTTTAAATACTAAAAAATTGAGTTTCTGGCCTACAGATTTATTTCATCTACATCATCGCTCACAAATTCAGATAGCATCGTAAAATAAACCTGTATGCCTTTATCTGAAGTACTTTTGGAGGTTGATCACATTAAACAAACTCCCTTCAAATTTAATGCAGATATCTTCACTAAAAATGCAGACCATAGGGTCATCATTGGCACACCTTTTTGTTTTGTATGCTACACTTTTAATGTTTTATACAATATAATTCAGAGGAATAAATATGTCAACAATGCACCTTAAAGATCTGGAATCCATATGTGGTCAGAAGGATTCTGCTGAGCACTGAGAGATACAAACCCATACACATTAGTGTCTTCGCTCTCAAGGTGTTTCTTTAGAGGTTTATTTGTTTTCATTAATTTCCCAATATCTTACAAATGACAGCATAGTATTTTTTAAAACTTAGTGATTCTCTGCAGTACTTATGGTGCATATTCATTCTCTTTAAAATTTGAAGATGTCTTGAAAAGGTAGTGTGTGACCTACTATATTATATATGCTGCTGGGGGAAA
>NW_007271097.1:0-855 GCF_000164805.1 Carlito syrichta | reverse complement strand
TTAATAAAAGCTAAAGACTTTGGATCATTTTTAGTAAAAGAGGGAAGAGCCCTAATGCAGTTGACTAGTATTAAATTGCAACCCTTGTACTCCGGTGGAAGCCAAACAGCATCACTGCAACTCCTTGCAACCCAAGAAGCACATCTTTGCACAGAGTCAACTCTCTTGCCAATACAAAGGGCCACTAATCACCCCAGACATACTGTATCTAAATCCAATAATGATATTGTACCTATTAACTTACTAGATTTTTACCCTAAACCTGAACTAAATTGAGTCTGTGAGAAAACAATAAATAATTAAATTCCACACATTTTAAAACATGTTCTCTTGGACTATTACTTGTAGTATCCTTCAGTTTGGACAGAAGGCTAAGAGCCTTATTAAAAGCCCTGTGTCAGATATTGGACTCCAGCCAGGGAGAGTTATCTCAGGTGTGCAAGTTACCAAATTGAATGCCACAATAAACATGCACATCGCTTGACTTAAGTTTGCTATTGCCTTACAGAGGACTTCAAAAATTTTGTGAAAACATGAAATTAAAATAGGAAAATGGAAGATATGAATTTTATTTCTGAGCATAAACTCCATCAAGTTCAAAACATGTTTGTAAGTGATGGATTAATCACCCTTAGTTATTAATCCATCCCTAACGAGCTGAGGTTCCTGGGACTCTAACCATGTCAATGCAGGCTTTCTGATATTATTAACTGAAGAAAAATGAGTGCTCTTTAAAGAATTTTTTAAGATCAGGAAACAAAAAGAAGTTAGAAGGAGACAAATTAGAAATATAATTTCTAATTAGGTGGGTGTCTAATTAGGTGGATAATTTCTGGGTGGATGTCTAATGATTTT
>NW_007271096.1:0-786 GCF_000164805.1 Carlito syrichta | reverse complement strand
GGTACTATTCTACATACCCAGTGTATAGTGATGAATAAGTAGACAAGATCTTTCTCTTAAGAAATTTGTATTTTATAGTATATGCATAGGGGATAATGGAGTGACTGGGGGTGCATAAACTACTAAACTTAAAAGTAAGGTAACAAATAAACAAGTGTCATATATTGATATAATTATTTGACAGCAGGTGGAAGATGTTGACAATAGGAGTATAGAAAAAAACACAAGGAATATAAAGCCAAGATTAAGAAGACAAATAGTTATAAGTAGACTTTATTCAATGAATTTTTAAAAAGAAAAATACAGCCGGACTCGGTGGCTCAGCCTGTAATCCCGCGCCTTTGGGAGGCTGAGGTGAGTGGATTGCTTGAGCCCGCGGGTTTGAGACCCGCCTGGGCAGCGAGACCTTATCTCTACAATAAATAAAAAATCAGCCGGGCGTGGTAGCGCGTGCCGTAATTCCGGCTACTTGGAAGACTGAGGCGGAAGGATCGCTGGAGTCTAGCAGGCGAGGCTGCGGTGGCCGGGAGCGGCCACTGCACTCCAGTCTGGGTGACAGAGTGAGACTCCAACTCAAAAAAAAAGAAAAAAAGAAAGAAAAATACAACATTTATGTAGCTGAAAATAGGTGCTCATAGTATATAAATAAAAATTGTCAAAATTTTAAGAAAAAATGGCAAATTATGAATAGTAGATTTTATCTAATTATTGCAATAATTGCTAGACCAAACAGTTTGAACAATGGTGAGAAAATAAATATTTGAAAACATAATAAGGAGCTGAATT
>NW_007271095.1:0-564 GCF_000164805.1 Carlito syrichta | reverse complement strand
CCGAGCCCAGCCAAACCAAACCTCTTACTAGGCTGTACTAGATTGATGGGACATGTATCCACCTACCCACTTAACATTTTCAGCTAAATTTCTTGATAGTATGTCAAATTTGCCCTGTCTGAAACTGAATTTATACATTTTTCTCAAAATTGTAGATCTTCCCTAGTGTTCTCTGTCTCAAAATGACTCTCTCATTTGTTAAGTTGCATAAGCCAGAAATCTTGGTTTGTCTCTGTCTTCTCTGCACAGTGAAATATGTCAGGTCTATCACAAATCTCTCAAACAAATCTATTTCTCCTATCCACACTTCTACCACCCAAATCAGGTGGTCATTATCTCTGTCCCAGGTTCTTATTCTCTTCAATCTATTCCCCACTGGGCAAATAAAGTAACTTTCTGAAAATAAAAATTGATTGCTGTCATTTTCCTGCTTACCTCAATCATTCCCAATCTCCTTAACTCCTTGACACAGTTGATTATGCCTTCGTAGTCTGTTCTCATTTCTTGACTGTGTATTTATGAGTTCAGTTCTTTATAAAATGTTGACTTCATTTTGCCTCTAGA
>NW_007271094.1:0-884 GCF_000164805.1 Carlito syrichta | reverse complement strand
GGTGATGTAGATACTACTGGTTCAGGGATCACACTGTGAGTAGCAAAGTTCTTCTAGAGTCCATCACATTCCACAGAATGGGTTCAGTCATCTGCCATTGAGTATTAGAGACCAGGTGGGCTTGCATTAATGCCTGTGTTTTGACGGAATGGAGGGGTGTGCTGAGAGCAGTGGGGAAAGATAAGATGGGTGGGATGATCCTGGAATTAAAAGTTGGCAGGGAATTTGAATTGACATGAAAGAAAATAGAGTTATAGATTCTTATGAAAGGAGATCTAGGAAACACTCTGCATGTCTGAGAACATTTTCAGCAAATTCTTACTTCTAGTAAATGCCCCTGAAAGAACACAGATGTAGAGACAGAGCTCTATCCTGGGATTCCTTGCTGTTCTTCCACTCCCAAGAATGGAGTGCCTGGATTCATTGTTTGCTTTGCCATCTGCTCCTTCAGGATGCTTCCCATGACAGTGACAGCCTAGGTCAGGTGACCTTCTTGTGTGCCTGCACGATGTCCATGTTTCTCTTTGATGACTCTGATCTCACTGCATCATAACCATCTGTTTGCTCACCTGTATCTCCCTTTTAAACCTGGAGTTCCCCAAGAGCTTGGGTTGCCCATGATTGTCTGCTGTATATATTGCACTTAGTGCAGTATCCAATCTTTGGTTGCCACTGATCATTATGTATTTGGTCAGTAAATGAATGAGACCTTGAGGAGATGTTAACCTCTCTGAATCCCTTTTTGGTGTTATTGTTAAATTAAGGATGGGCCGAAACAGAATGAATCGTAACTGTGCCCCTGTAACAGCCCACCTGGTTTTTCATTTTACTTTGAGGTTTATGTTGAGACAGTGGATTTTAAAGTCTGCCCTGTACACCAAGGC
>NW_007271093.1:0-721 GCF_000164805.1 Carlito syrichta | reverse complement strand
CAATAACAAGAACCTGGAAACAACCATGCTGCCCATTAAAAGAGGACTGGATTTAAAAAAATGTGGTACATATACACGATGGAATATTACACAGCCATAAAAAAGAACAAAATCATGAATTTCGCAGCAACCTGGATGGAAACTAGAGTTAATAATACTAAGTGACCTTTTACAGAAACAAAGATCCGAATATCACATGTTCTCACTCATATAATGGACCTTGAACATCCAATGCAATACTATAAGAAAATGACTGATGGTACTGGGAAACTATGGGGGGGGATGGGATTAACAGTAGCAAATATCTGTCTGGGGATGGGAAAACACCTCTTATCAACAGGGTGCCTGAATGAAACGTAATTGTACACCTAACCCTTAACTGTACCCCACAAAACCATAATAAAAATTACTGATTAATAAAAAAAAAGAAAGAAAAGAAAGGCAATGTTCTGGGAAAATGCATAATTCAGGTAAAGACTAACTTTGCTGACTTTGTCTTTTCAGAAACACAGACTTCCCAAGCATGACCACCATTGTATACTCAGTGCATAGTGATCAGGACTCCCCTCCTCCCTCAGAGTTTTCTGACCAGACTTCTTGGTGCTCTAAGGCCTGGCAGATTGGCAATCACCCTTATAAAGGGAATTTGCAAGTCCTAAGACTTTATGCATTACAAAAGTTATGCAGATCACAGGACTTATGACAACTTAGAAGGGGAAGG
>NW_007271092.1:0-773 GCF_000164805.1 Carlito syrichta | reverse complement strand
AGTGCAGTGGCACGCTCCAGCAATCCTTCGGCCTCAGCCTTCCGAGCAGTTGGAACTATAGGCACACACCACCACACCTGGCTAATTTATTGATTTATGTAGAGACGAGGTCTCACCACATTGCCCATGCTGGTCTTGAACTCCTGGGCTCTAGCTATCCTCACGCCTCGGCCTCCCACAGTGCTGGGTTGACAGGCTTGAGCCACCACACCCGATCAAGAATTTTTTTTTTAATCACAGAAACGAACCGCTGCAACTCATAATAGCTTACTTAAAATATGATTGCATCCAAGGACATTCAAAATATTTAAGTATATTGTAATGTTAAAAAAGCAGGTAACAAATAACATGTAAGCATGATCCCAACTTGACTTGGTGCATTTTCACACATGTATATGTAAATGCATTTTATGCCTGTACACATATCTACGGTCTAAGCCAAATGGGATCACATCAAACATGCTGTTCTATGAATACCCATGTAGGGGATGAGAAAAATGCAACAAATGTTCACAGCAATAAACTCTGAGGTTTGAAGCTAGCCATGGTATGCTTTCTCTCTTCCTGTATTTTTCAAATTTTACACAATGAACAAGTATTGCTTCCATAATAAGTTTGTGTAATTCCTCTCTACTCTAGCCAGACTGAACTTCTGTCACTTAGCGATGGTGTTCTCATCTCTCACAGTCAAGTTTTTGCAGATGCTGGTGGTCCCCCAGCCACTCACACCCCAAGCCTTGCTCTCTGCCTGACTGATGTGTGTACACCTTCGG
>NW_007271091.1:0-831 GCF_000164805.1 Carlito syrichta | reverse complement strand
GAAATGATTATGTCAAAGTCACCATTTACTCGTGTTGTGATATGATTAAATCTTTATTGTTTTTGTTTTTGTTTTGTTTTATTTTTTGATTTGGAGTCTCACTCTGTCATCCAGACTGGAGTACAAAGTTGCCCAGGCGGGTCTCGAATATATATATATATGAAAGCTTGCCAATTCTCATCACTTTGACCACAATCTTTCCATCTAAATCACCATTACCTTTCCCCTCCACTTCACAATAGGCTTCTAATCAGTCACAGTGCTTCTACTCCATCCCTTCTTACACTAAATATAGTGATTTTTTTTGAAAGCAGGATTTATTGAGAGGACAGAAATGCTCCCACAGTGGGAAGGGACCCAAGGGCGTTGCTTAAGAAGTTTTGTAAGAAATGAATTAAGATCATATCACTCCCTTGCTCAAGGAATTCCCACACTACTTAGAGAAATTTTCAACTCACCATGGCTTTCAAGGCTCCATATGACTGGACCACTGTTCTGCCTCTTTGAATCCATCTCCTATCACTTTTTGCCATCACTCTGTTCCAGACACCTGGAATTCTTGTTGTGGCTTGAACATGTCAAGATGTCTCTTTCTCTCATAGTTCACACACTTGCTCACTATCAAGACTTTATGCACTCCTCCCTTTATTTATGTCATTCAGCTATAAAACAATAGCATTCTCTAGAGTTCCCATTGTAACCCAAGCTCTGGTTTTATTTTTCACCATAATAATTACCACTAACCAGAAGAAGAGAATATATTTGTTGGTTTCTTCTGTATCCCTCCACTACAATGCAAAAAGTAGGAGCAAGGATCATATGTGTTGCCAG
>NW_007271090.1:0-780 GCF_000164805.1 Carlito syrichta | reverse complement strand
TGTAGAGTGATGATAGCCAGGGGTGTGTCTACCAGCTCTCTGCCAGCACTTGGCATTGTGGGAAAGGTTGATCCCTCCCTGGGACTGCTTTCTGGCATGGACTGTATTGACAATGTCTGTGCAGACCATCATGGACTGTGAGGTGAACAGCTATGGTGTAGGACAACCAGGCCCCATTCCATCTCCCATTACACTAGATCACATGGACATCTGAGATAAAGCAGTCATGAGGGGCACCAGGAGACTCTGGCTTGTTGGGGATTTTTCAGATTTTGGTACTGAAAGTTGAGCCCTCAAACTCCTCCATCCCAGCAAGTCAGGACCGCTGGTTACCCTTTGCATTCTAGTCAGTGTGAACTAAGTTCTTAGGGTGTTCCCAAAAAAGTGTCCGTTGTTAGTTTGGTTGGCTGCAACCTAATGCTCAGGCGATAACTAAGCCACTTACCTTCCATACATTAATGGTCACTTAGACAGAACTCTAGCTTTGAGTCAGGGGTGGAGGACTCTGCCCAGCAGGAGGTTTTTCAGGCCCAGGTACAAGCATCTGCTATAGGAAGAAACCCCCATATGGGTTCATGTGAGGCAGGAAGGGCAGAGAAGGTCGCTGTGGGCTGAGCCCAGGAAAACATCTACGTCTGCCTCTGGGCTCATTGCATGACATGGAGGAGAGTGTAGGTTTGTTTCTGATCTGAGGTTTAAATGCAGATTCAGTAACCGCCCACCCACTGGAAGATGGGGGACCAGGGAGGAAGAGGAGCAGTATGCTCCAGAGTGAAACTC
>NW_007271089.1:0-632 GCF_000164805.1 Carlito syrichta | reverse complement strand
GTGAGTATGCAACAGAACCTCCAACATGTTTAACAATTTCACATGTTATGATAAGTTTGAGATGCATGGGACTGTGTGTGATGTGCACAAGGGAAGATCTGGGAGGCCTTGCCCAGGAACAAGTCCTGCAGTCGTTCACCATCATCAGAAGTGTCTGGATGCTGATGGAAACCACTTTGAGCAGCTCTTGTACTTGCAGAAGTCAAATGTAACTTGGATTCATCTTTTGTTATCAGTATGTATTGAGTATTACAATTTTAATAGTGTTTTTTTTCCTTTCTTAAACTGTGTATACTTTTTTGTCACCCTCCATATATATACACACACACTTGTTTATGTATTGATTTACTATGATGAATTGATGTATGTGGTTATGGAGGATGAGAAGTCCCCCCACCTGAATATCCAAGAAAGTTAGTGGTGTAATCAGGTCTAAGACCAAAAGTCTGAGCACCAGGAGACTCCAGGGTGTGACTCCCAGTCCAAGGGCAGAAGAAGACCTACGTACCAGGCATAGGGCATGCAAGAAGGGAGGGAGCAAAGGGGAGAGGTTTTTTCTCTGTGTTTTGTTCTATCTAGGCCCTCAGGGGATTGGGTGACACCCACCCATGTTGGGAAGAGCAATCTGGTCC
>NW_007271088.1:0-920 GCF_000164805.1 Carlito syrichta | reverse complement strand
AAGCCCTATGGTACAGTTCCCTCTATCTTTTATAAGATGATATACATTCTAGCGATCATTTCTTAATAGAATTTTGAGATGGCTGACAATGCAAGTATGTCCTTTGAAACCTAAAACCAGGGTACGGGGGGAGAATCAAGTCCAGTTACAGGGCCAAGGCACCACACATGGCTGCACCTCTATTAGGGGCACGAGTGGCTTACATCATAGCACAGCCCGTGTGACTGTGTCTTACCAGCACTTCCAAACACACTCTAAACTACAAGTCTGAGGACAGTGACTCTGTTGTTTATATTTGTGTCTACTGCAGAATATAGCATAGGACAATATACATTAAATTGAACAAATTATGCCCATTGCATCGTTATTTGGGAACAAACGTGTATATTATTAAATGTTTGAGAAAGTAGCTGAGCATCTTGTTTTGAGAATATTCCTTCTCATGGGGGCCAGGGGTGTTGCTACACTGTCTCCTCCAGCAGACACTAAACCATTCAACAGCATGAAATTCAGAAGTATCAAGTACTCTGTACCTAACTGGAGTACCTAATACATAGTTGTGTATGTAGATGTTCAATGAATGTTATTTATGTTGACAGAAAAATACAGACACAGTGATCTACATGGGTCACCCTCAGGACTCCAAGTTTCTGATGGCTTTAACCTCTTAGGAAGGACTGGTAATGTTATAAAGGGCACTGAAAGGCAAGTCATAAAAACTAAACTCTAATCACCTTTGGCCAATGCACGCCAACCCTTGTCACTATCTTCTCTTTTCCAGACTGGTGTTTAGAATAAGGAGTTAGCAGCACAAAACATGTTTCTGTTTCTATGTACCTTTTTAAACATGCGTGATGGTAATATACACAAACACAGAGTTCATATAGAACACACACATACAAAAGTCTTCCTTTCCTTTG
>NW_007271087.1:0-772 GCF_000164805.1 Carlito syrichta | reverse complement strand
GACTACATACTGTAGCCTTTATGTGACATATTGTCATACTTGCTATGACATTTTGGAAAAGGCAGAACTATAGAGACAGTGGCTCCCTGAGATTGGGGGTAGGGAGAGATGATCAGGCAGAGTACAGAAGCCTTGTATGGGAGTGAAGTTATTCTATACAGTACTCCAGTGGTGAACACATGTCATTGTACAGTCATCAAAACCTAGACAATGTACAACATCTACAGTGAACCCTAATGAAAACACAGTGGACTTTGGGTGATGATGTGTGAATATAGTTTCATCAGTTTTGATAATGTCCCCAGGTGGTGCAGGATGTTGAAAGTGTCAGATTTTGGGCATGTGCAAAGTCAGAGAGTTTATGGGAACTCCTTGAGATTTCCACTTACTTTGGCTGTGAACCTAAAACTACACTAAAAAATAAAGTTTACTAATTAAAAAGTATATACACATATATCCTTTGACATTGTTAAAATTTACTTCATTCAATCTGTCCATTTATTTTACTGCTAGCTCTACCTTAGAGGTGATCAAATAAATAAATGCATCTCTTCTTTTACATTGTTATTGATTCTAAATATCTATCCAATTATTAAGGAGTCTGACAAACCTTTTTCTCTTTAATACCTGTGTTATTTATTGTTTCTGATTAAAGGTATGGCTAGTGACATAATGCCTATCTCCTAAATTAAACAATTGAGAATCTGTGATTCATTCCATCTCAGTACATCCATCTTCTCTCTCCTGGGATCTACATGGTGGTTGTTCCCTG
>NW_007271086.1:0-701 GCF_000164805.1 Carlito syrichta | reverse complement strand
CACCTTTGTGAGCTTGCATATTCCCTCAACCCCAAAGGTCATCATTGCTTCTACCAGCTCCCTATCTCTGACCCAGAATCTTAAAGCCCACACCCTAGTGACAGTCTCTGGGAGTGAGATGCCTGCTCCCTGCATTGTCTGTCATCTTGTTCTTCTTGAAATGACCTCTGTGGATTGCGTGTAAATCTATTCTCCCAGCCACCAGGGAATCATTTTAAAACTTTCTTTTTTGTCAGGAACAAGAGATTGTTATTCTTTAAATAGGCCATATAGAAATTATGTTTCAATAGCAGTGTATATTTAATTAGAGTAATCTCATTTGAATTTACTTACCTAATGTATTATTTATTTAACAAGTAGACCATCTTGTTTGCCAAGTGACATGCAGATCTCTGATAAGAACTTCTGTTATGAGGACATTACAGTTAAAAATCAGGCATGTCTGAGAGTTATATTTTAAGTCTTTGAGAATGTGACTGTTCTACTCAAACAGAAACTGAGATGTGAGTGGTCTGCTGTTGGGAGGGTGGGGTCTACACACCAGAGATTGTCTTCTGTAATGCACACGCATGTGCCAAAGTTCCTTTGGAAGTTGATATCTTCTGACTGCCAAGTAAGTCAAGTTCACCTTAAAACTTACTCTAGGTTGTTTTCAGTGTTATTTTCCCCAAAGTCAGGTCAGTTGTCTATTAGGAGACTAC
>NW_007271085.1:0-820 GCF_000164805.1 Carlito syrichta | reverse complement strand
ATGAGTAAATCTGACGAAGTTATTTTTTCAGGAGTTTAATTCCGGTCACTAGATCAGTGCAAATTCACCAATTAAGCACAGGAGGAATAGCTGTTCCATGCTATCATCAATTATTAGGAAAAAGTTATTTTAAAAAATGCTAATTGAACCCTATTAGTAAATGTATCTGAAACTCTGAAAGTTGAATAACTGAACAAATTAACAAGGCAAACAAGTTTCTGGCAGTTATATCTGACCTAAGTAAGAAAAGGGTTGTAAATGCTCCATTATTTATATGCAGATGACTTTTGTTAGCATGGTTAGCTCAACCTACTCATTGAAACAAATCTAGCAATTATAATCATTAATTGTATGCAATTAAAATAAAATGCAGAATCCAAAATATATTTTCCTCTCTACTGTATTTACATAGTTGTACTGCCACCTTTCAACTTGATTAATAATGTTTACAAAGCTTCATGTTGAATGTCCATTAATTTGCATACATGTATTTTCATGTTAGAATTTCAAGAACCAGGAGCTATTCCAGAATTAGGAGGAAAATGCACATGCTTCCTTTTTTACTCCCATAATTGGGTAAATTGCTGATAAGATGAACCCAATTCTGCACATATAAAATGTGTCTTCCATGGTCAGTGCAAATTTCTAATAAATCTGATAAAACTATAGATTTACTAATAAGGGGTGGTCAGTGACTAGGACCTGGGTCTGGATACTTTTATACTTAAGTGCAAAACCATAAAATTTAAAATGCCCAAAGATACAGTTTATTCATACATTTAGATGACCTAAATTTACACAGTCCTTATAAAAGGCGAAT
>NW_007271084.1:0-574 GCF_000164805.1 Carlito syrichta | reverse complement strand
TGGGCTCCCCCTGCCGGCTCCGTGGCTCAGGCACCGAGGGTCGTGATGCTCCAGCCCACCCAGGCTGTGCAGAGCGATGAGAACAACCAAGCTCCCCTGGCCCTCGGGGGTCCCGCGTCCAAGGGAGGAGCCCCTGGAAGAGGAGCGCTCGCCCATCCCCACACATCACGGTGGCCCGTGTGCCAAGGACAGCTCCCACAGGACCAAGACCTTGGGCAGGCGGGACTCGCCGGAGAGTCCTCCCAGGGGCAGCCCCAGCCGGGTGGTCCTCAGCCACCGGGGTGGTCTCCGGCGAGCAAGGAAACGCCCCAACCCCTGCAGTGGTGGGGCTGCAACGCCGGGCTCCAGGCCGTCACCGTCCCACGGGAGCCCGGAGCAGGGACGCCCCAGCAGCCCGGGCGCCCTGCGTCTCCTCCCCTGGGGCAGGAGCTGACCGGGGCCGCCCAGCAGCCGGCCCAGCCTCCCCAGCCTCCCGCAACGACCATCAGCCTTCTGGACGATCTGCAGTCGACCCCAGACTTCCAGCAGAAGGCAGAAGCCTTTCTGCAGAGGGACCCCCTGGAGGGCGAGGGGG
>NW_007271083.1:0-817 GCF_000164805.1 Carlito syrichta | reverse complement strand
AAGCAAAGACATCCTAACAAATACACTGATTTTTGTGTGCAACTAAGTCCCAGCAGAGTCTTCTCTCCTTTGACAGTCGTGAAGAAGATGCATTTAACATTTTGTGAGTTAATTTTTTTAGTCTTATAATTTAATATATGTTTATTTTGTTCTTGTTTAAAGTGTATAACCAGGCCAGGCTCAGCCTGTAAGCCCAGTACTTTGGGAGGCTGGGGTGAGTGGAATCCCTGAGCCTGTGGGTTCGAGACCCAATTGGACAACTTGGAGAGACCTGTCTCTACAATAAATCAAGAAACGAGCGGGGTGTGGTAGCATAAGCCGGTAGTTCTGGCTACTGGGAAGGCTGAAGAAGAAGGATAGCCTGAGCCTGGCAAGTCAACATTGGGATGGCTGTGAGTATGCCACTGCACTCCAGCCTGGGCAACAGAGTGAGACTCCAACTCAAAAAATAAAAAAATAAAAGTAAAAAGCGTATAACCGGAAAGCACAATTTTAATTTTTGTTTTGTTTTTAACAATTATGGGCAGCGGCCCTTTAAAAATTTGGGAAAGGAAGTAAATACCCTGTTAAATGGGTAGAAAGGAAGTAAATGTCCTCTAATGTAGATACATATCTGCCGCTCTTTGCTAAGCCATTTTAAAATCAAAGCTAGTGCCTCACTAAGCTGGCATTTGTGAGAATGGTCACTCAAGTCTCCATGATGAGGAAAAATAAGTCATGTGTGTACATGATGAGGAGATGTCTTAGGAATACACAGGCCCAGGAGGAAAATAAAACCAGAACACCATGGCTGAGACATTAATTTGGCTCAAGAATA
>NW_007271082.1:0-827 GCF_000164805.1 Carlito syrichta | reverse complement strand
CCGAAATAAAAACACAAACCCTTATTTTATTGAAACGTGCTTAGATAACATATCCTGTTGCTGATTGTTAGTTAACTTATTTTTGAAATGTATCCCAGTTGACTGACTGGATATGTTTCATTGACGACAGCAACTGCGTACTACTACTTCAAATGCATTCTCCAGATGTGTGTCTCTTTCCCTGCGGAGGTATGTGGAGATTTCTGGCATGTTTTCTTTCTGACCACGTTTGCGTGTTTCCCTGTGTTAATGTTACGTTGGAGTTGTTGCGGGGTGTCAGACACCTACTCTGCACAATGAATGGTACCTGCTGTCAATCTCTTTATTGTGGGGGCGGGGCTCCGGGTCTCTCGCCACTGTGAGGCTGCAGCGCCCTGGCGTGAGGACGGCGCTTCGCGTCCGGGCCGCGTGACCTGCTGGGTTGACGCGATCCTTCCTCAGAATCCTGCCTGCGAGCACCGAGGCGCAACGCGGTTCAGCCTCCCGGGCCGCGGCCTCCCACGGAGTGCTTCGGACGCCCGCGCTGCGGGACCCCAGAGTGTGGCTCGCTGCGACCGGGACGACCGCGGAGCTGGGCCCCCCGCTGGCCGCGGAGCTGGGCCCCCTGCTGGCGGCGGAGCCGGGCCCCCCGCAGGCGGCGGAGCTGGGGCCCCCCTACCACGTCGAGGGAACGTGAGTCAGGCCGCTCTTGGACATGGACCCTTAACCGTGAGTTCACAGACTCTTCTTTCCTTGTATTTTCTTACCTGTGTTGTGGCTTTTGCTGGAAGTGGAACTGCTGGCTTATGCATGAGTGTATCCAGTTTTCTGAGAAGTGTGTGTGGAAG
>NW_007271081.1:0-350 GCF_000164805.1 Carlito syrichta | reverse complement strand
TACAGGGTGACTGCTTTGGCGTGCGGGTTGTCAACCGCTCCCATGCGGGAATGTTCATCTCCCTTGTGCCACAATGAGGGATTTGAGACATTCTCAGTTACTTGTGGGAAGGCAATATGTGTGACCCGGGGGAATTGAGAATTGCTCTTTCAGACACCTTCTCCTGTCAGGGAAAGCAATGAGACTTTGGATTGGTGTAGGGAGTGGCCTTTCTTAGGCCTGGGGTGCACGGGCACCTTACTGGCTTAAGTCTGTGCCCAATGTGAGCTGCAGTGTCACCTCTTCGCTGTGACTATTATTGTTCATTGCCGCCTGCTGTAACACCTCATTCTCACTCTTTCCCCTTGATT
>NW_007271080.1:0-550 GCF_000164805.1 Carlito syrichta | reverse complement strand
CCCCTACTTGATTGGTAATACAATATGATTTATCACACTTTAATTTACTTAAGACCTTCAGTAATCCTGCTGTGGCATAAAAGGATTTGTGCCTGCTTTCTTAAAACAATGAGGTGAATTTGTGGGAGGCTGAGGTGAGCAGATTGCCTGAGCCTACAGGTTCGAGACCAGCTGAGCAACTTGGTGAGAATTCATCTCTACAATAAATCAAAAATCAGCCAGGCGTAGTATTGCACGCCTGTAGTTCTAGCTACTCAGAAGGCTGAGGTGGAAGGATCGCCGGAGCCCAGCAAGTCGAGGCTGCGGTGGTCGGGAGCGGTCACTGCACACCAGTCTGGGTGACAGAGTGAGACTCCAGCTCAAAAAAAAAAAAAAAGAATTTCCTCCACATAGGTCAACTTGAACTACCTAAAACAAAAGAAGGAACAAAACCAACCAACAAACTGAGGCTCATTTTCTGTGTGAATGTATCTAAACTTCGGGCAAATAAATAACCCATATTACTAAGCACAAAGCTATTGAAACTGTTAGATTTATTTTCAGGAGCCAG
>NW_007271079.1:0-836 GCF_000164805.1 Carlito syrichta | reverse complement strand
TGCCAGCATCTGTTGTTGTTTGTATGTTAATGATAGCCATTCTTACTGGAGTTAGGTGGTATCTCTATGTGGTTTTGATTTGCATTTCTCTGAGGCTGAGGCAGAGCACTTTTTCAAGTGTCTGCTGGCTGCCCATATATTTTCTTTTGAGAAGTGTCTTTTCATATATTTTGTCCACTTTTTAAAGAGACTATTTTTTTTCTTTCAAGATTTGAGTTCCTTGTAGATCCTAGATGTTAGACCTTTGTAAAACATACAGTTGACAAATAATATTTCCCATTCTGTGGGCTGTATCCCTGCTCTCTTGATGGTGTCTTCTGTTTTGCAGAAGTTCATTAGTTTGATGAGGTCCCACTTGTCTATCTTATTTCTTATGGTATTGGCCTTTAGGGTTCTGAGTAGGAATTGGAAGCCAGTTCCAATTTCCATAAGGGTGTCTCCTGCGTTTTCTAAGATTCTTATAGTTTGAGGTTTTACCTTTAGGTATTTTATTCATTTAGAGTTAATTTTTGTGTATGGTAATAGGTAGGGGTCCTGTTTCAATCTTCTGCATGTGGTCAGCCAGTTTTCCCAAGATGATTTACTGAATAGCTTTTTCTTTTCCCTGAGACCCACTCCTCACTATCACTCTATAGGATGATGCAAAGAGGAAATGAATAGAAGCAATAAACACCATACACACACACTCCAAAACTAACTGGAATAACAACAAAGCTAAACAAAACAATCAACAACAAAAAGACCCCCACAAGAAAACTAAACACACACATACATGCCTAGCACAATGTGAATAGCAATAAAGAACAGAAAGAGCGAAGAAAAAAAAAGGAGGGGTT
>NW_007271078.1:0-712 GCF_000164805.1 Carlito syrichta | reverse complement strand
TGGGCAACTCTCAGCCTCTGGACCTCTCCTGGCTGGCCCAGGTCCTTCTCCTTGCCTCCCTCCAGCATGCTTTTTCTCTTGACCTTTCTAAGAAGTCTCACCGAGAAAATCTCCATAAGATGCAAATTTAGCCACCCAACCACAGAATGTTCACATGAAAACTGGCCTCCTGCAGGGTAGATGCTCTGACGACTTTCCTTCTGTTTCGTTAATAAATGGAACAGAAGTCAGAAGCAAGAGGCCTCGTCCACTGGAGGTTAAAGAGTAGCCGCAAGGGCAGGGGTGGGTTGGTGTGGCCTCAGCACAGGGGATGCCCAGAAGATCCCACCTTCCTCTGCAGTCCCTAGTCCTCTCCGCACTCCCGTCCCATCTTCCAGCGCAGTGGGCAAAACTTGCACCACACAGGAACAAACTGGGAGCCTCAGCAGTACCAGACCCTGCCAGTGTTGGTTTGTTTTTGCAGCAAATCTAAATGATCAGCTATCACTTCTGTGAAAGTTTAACATTCAGATTGGACAATTCCTCTCACACCCAACTCCATAAGAGTGGAGAAGGCAGGGGAAAAAACACTCAGGACACGCAACATTGTTCTAGGAATGCAGTTCTCTGCAAGTCCAGCTGCCGACACTGGCGGTTGTCACCTAAAAACACTTTTGTTTTTTTTGAGTTGGAGTCTCGCTCTGTCGCCCAGACTGGAGTGCAGTGGCCGCGA
>NW_007271077.1:0-877 GCF_000164805.1 Carlito syrichta | reverse complement strand
AGCTAGCTAGTACTTTTGGCTTCCTGGGCAGTTCTACTTGACTACTTTACTTTTCTTTCTTTTTTTTGACTTGGAGTCTCTCTCTCTCACCAGGCTGGAGAGCACTGGTCGCTCCCGACCACTGCAGCCTCAAACTGCTGGGCACTGGCAATCCTTCCGCCTCAGCCTTCCAAGTAGCTGGAACTTAGGGCGCGCGCTACACGCCCAACTCATTTATTTAAATTTTATTATAGAGATGAGGTCTCACCAAGTTGCCCAGGCGGATCTCAAACCCGCGGGCTCAGGCAGTCAGCTCACCTCAGCCTCCCAAAGTGCTGGGATTACAGGCTGAGGCACCGAGCATGGGTACTTTTACTTTTCTTAAACCTTTGGAGCTTCCGATTTAATCATGAAATAATGTTTCCTGAGTAATGCCGGTGGCAGAAGGTTGTAAGCGGCTTTCGTTTGATGCAGGCTTATGTGTGAATAATTCTTTTGTTTTCCATTTCCTTCCTTTAAAGGACAGCTGTAAATGGATTTTTTTTCAAGGATGTATCTATATAGTGTGCCCCAGGAATGCAAAACTTTATATTTGGAGCTCGGTCTTCCAGGGTTTTGGTTGCATGAATTAAATATTTATACAGCAACTTACTCTCTGTTGTAAATTGGCCAAAAGAAACCTGACTGCACACAGAGAGTGTGTGTGGCTGGGTGTGTGTGTCGGGGGTGGACCGGGATGTGTTTTGGGTTTCACTTTGTAAAGAATGTTTGACTGTAAGTGTAGTCATGTCTAAAAGCATTGGAGTAACTACATTATGCTCAAGCAGAACATTTGTCAAAAGTGATCATTAGAGTTGGCCTGAAGGGCCCTGCTCTGGTACGTGTCTGAATTCTAGGC
>NW_007271076.1:0-510 GCF_000164805.1 Carlito syrichta | reverse complement strand
TGAGCCTTGAAAGTAACAACAAGTATTTTTAAAAGAAGAGCAGGAGAGAGATTTGGATAAACTCCCAAAAGTGGGATGGCTGGATCACAGAGTGCTCCTCTCCATGTGTCTTGTATGATCCAAGTATTGCCACCTCCATCTCTTTTTTCATCTGATGTCTTTCCCCATCCGTTCGCTTTCAGGCTATGAGCATCCTTACATCTAAAATGAGTCTCTTGTACACAGCTTATAGTTTTTTGTTGTTGTTGTTTGTTTTGTTTTAATTCATTCAGCCACTCTCTGTCTTTTGATTGGAGAAATTCCAAGTTCATTGTGGCACTCACTACAATAACTAAGTGTGGAAGCAGACGAAATGTCAACCAAAGGATGAGTAGATGCAGAAATTGTGTCCAAACATGTGACAGGATGCTATTCAGCCTTAAAGAAAGAAAGAAATCCTGCTACTTGTGACACCACGGGTGAACACCGGAGACACTGTGCTAAGTGGAAGAAGCCACAGAAGGACACATC
>NW_007271075.1:0-719 GCF_000164805.1 Carlito syrichta | reverse complement strand
CATTCCTGAGAGCCCAGCACGTACTTTGGACTGGGCTGCATTCTTTTAGGCTGGCTTTAGCTACAGTTAATGTAAGGTCTTTTTTCTACCTATTATAGAAATTGAATTTATTTTAATTCATAGAAGGTATTGTAGAATAGGTCATACTACATCAAGGAATCATGTTAGTTCAAACATAATCAATCATGATATTTTTAGGTTTAATAAGAATATAGTTAACTTTAGAAATCTCATTGTCTCCACTTTCTACTATTGAAGTTTTGGCCTTAGTACATTTACAGTTTACATTTAGGTTTTAGAAGCTTTGCTGCTGCTAATCAGCTTTATATATTAGAATTAAGAATTGGAAAACTTTCATCGAAATTAGGATAGATATATAGGACTGTGGAATAGCCATTTTGTTAAGAGATTGTAGTCTATTGTTCCAAAAGGTGGCCCACCGTGAACCTTGGACTGGGCCACATCCTGTAGGGCCCAGTATGATCTTTGGACTGGGCCACATTCTTTAGAAAATTGGCTTAAGCTATAATTAAGAGCTTCTGTAGCATTGTGTAAGTAGTAAAGTTTAAGATAGTCATCATGGGTTTTGTGTGAGCTCTAGAAGTTATTAATTATCAGAGCATCATTAGGCTAGTAAGGATTGTTACACTGCTTTTGAAGAACATTAACTAGCAAAGGGAACAATGAGACAATCTTGGGGTTTGTTCCTCCTCACACCT
>NW_007271074.1:0-798 GCF_000164805.1 Carlito syrichta | reverse complement strand
CTCTCACCTCCCACCCCCCAAAGTACTGGGAGCAATTACAGGTGTAAGCCACTGCACCCGGTGTGAGTAGCCTTTGTAATACTGCATCCGGGTTCTGGCTGCAACACCCTCCTGCAATGCTTTGCTCCTTTTTCCTAGGAAGGATTCAAGCTTTTTCGGCTATATTGACTTCGACTTACACCCTTTCGATAGCAAAACCTTGTCTTTACCAAAAATAAAATAAATAAATATTCAGGCATGGGGTGATACATGCCTGTAGTCCCAGATACTTGGGAGGCTGAGGTGCCGAGGCGGAAGGGTCACCTGAGCCCATGAGGTAGAGGTGGTGGTGAGTTGAGATTGTGCCACCGCACTCAACCTGAACGACAGAGTGAGATGACCACTCTAAAAATAATTACTTCTACATTCTATATCCTGAGTGGCACGAGGTCAGACCAGGTACACCCATATTTGTAGTGTTCCAAAATGTCAGAATTTTACCGAGGCTGGTGTGATCTTAAAAGCCACAAGCTACACGGTGTTCCCGAGGAGACAACGCTACTTCGTACTTCCCTTTTACCAGGTAGTAAGAGCGTCAGGCAGGCAGGCTCAAGCCACTCCTCCAGTCCAGCCAATATCACACACAGTAGATAGTAGTGCACTTAACCAATATATAAAAATCACAGATTAAACATTCCATGTCAAAGTAACGTGGGATGTCAACAGAAAATGGAAAGGAGAAAGGGTTAGCGAACCAGGTTAGGGAGAGCCAAGGTGAGGAGGAGTTTTCCCGTGCCGGCTTGGATGGCACATCCACAT
>NW_007271073.1:0-730 GCF_000164805.1 Carlito syrichta | reverse complement strand
GCCCTGCAGCAACCCGCAGGGCCCAGCATCCAGAGGGAAGAGGGAGGTGTGAGAGAGAAAGAGAGAGACCCGGGGCCAGAGAGGTCTGGAGCAGCTGCTGCTGTAGGCACAAAGCCTTCAGTTTTTTGGTACGGGAAGGCCCCTCAATCCACTTTCATGGGCGAAAGGAGGGTCAGAGGCAGGAGCCTCCCTTTCCACCCACAGCAAAAATCGATTGTTTGTCATTCTAGAAAAGTTACAGCAAGCACACCTCTTTGGAAGGGCATGCAGGAGCCGCAGTCCCACATGGTCCCCTGGATGCCCACCTCCCCACCACCAGCCACTCCAAAACCTACTGCTCCACAACCCATATCTCCAAGTTTATCTCACACTAGCTAGAGGATAAAACCTTTCACCTAGGCAGATAAAGTCATTTTTTCCAAATGCAAACAGCCCATTGCCCAGGTCTCCTCCCTTCACCCCAAGGGGAGTAGCTAAAAATAAACTACCCTGGTTTTCCTGGAGCCTGAACCCACTAATGATTGAAAAGGAAAGCTCAAGCCTCTTATCTCCCAAATTTGCCTCTATATAATGTTTCACCCACACTTAAAGGTCTTTAGTAGTGACAGATAATTTAAAATTTTAATCCTGGCCATGATTGACAACAATAACAAAACACCATATTAAAAAATACAAAAGTTGGGCTTATCCTGTAAAATATTAATGCTTAGACTGGAAGCTGTGCACTGCC
>NW_007271072.1:0-807 GCF_000164805.1 Carlito syrichta | reverse complement strand
AATCACTCTTGGTGAATGTCATTTGATTATGGTAAATAATCATTTTAATATGCTATTTTAAATTTGGTTTTCTAATATTTTGTCTAATATCTACATTTATGAAAAAATATTGGCGCGTAGTTTTCTTTTTCGTTTTGTCCTTGTCTACTTTTAGTATCAGGGTGATCCTGGCCTCATAGAATGAGTTTGAAAAGATTTCAATATTAGTAACCATAACAGGGTGGTATTGGCATACAAATAGACCCATAGAAAAAAAAAGGAACAGGCTGGGCTCCGTGGCTCAGCCTGTAATTCCAGCACCTTGGGAACTCGAAGTGAGTGGATTACCTGAGCCAGAAGGTTTGAGACCAGCCTAGAAAACTTGGTGAGACCTCAGTTCTACAATAAAATAAAAAATTAGCCAGGCTAAAGCGCATGCCTATAGTTCCAGCTACTTGAATGGCAGAGGCAGAAGGATGACTGGAACCTAGCAGTTCGATGCTGGGGTGGCCGTGAGTGTGCCACTGAACTCCAGTCTGAGCTGCAGACTCCAACTGAAAAAATAAAAATAAAAATGAAAAAGGAACAGAATAAAGAACACAGAAGTAAATGAATGACAGCAAATTGATTTTCAACGAAGACATTAAGAACACACATTGATGAAAGAAGAGTCTCTTCAATAAATAGTGCTACTGTAATAACTGGATATCCACATGCAGAAGAATACACCATATATATACACCAATATATCTTTTACCATATACAAAAATCAATCTAAATGGATTAAAGATGTAAATAAAGGCCAGGAGCTGTGACTCCTGCCTATAA
>NW_007271071.1:0-708 GCF_000164805.1 Carlito syrichta | reverse complement strand
TATATTCTCAAGTCAGGGAAGATGGTGGCAGACTGCTACATGAGTCCCAATGTGAGTGAGTGTATGGAAAATTCTGTGTACATGCTAGTGAGTGAGTGGGCATATGAGTGGCTGACTCAGGACTGGGGAGATAGTGGCCAGGGCTCTCGTGGTGCAGTGGGGATGTTGCACCTGCTCAGCTCAGACCCTAGTGATTTCTGGGATGCAGAAACTGAACACTATTTTTTTAAAATCAACAAAACCCTTCCTGGGAAGAAAGACTGGGAGAGACTGAATAAGTGGGGGCTCGTGCCAGGGCCCCACTGGTGCAAAAGCTGGTGCTGCACCTTCTCTGCTTGGTCCCTGGCTCTTCCCAGGTCACAGAAACTGAGAGCCGTTTTTTAAATGGACAAAAGTTTTCCTGTGAAGAAGTGGTGGGGAGAGACTACCAACCCCAGGCTCTGCCTCATCATTTTAGTACCTGGCAGCAGAGGTTGCAGAGGGAGCTTAAAGGCAGAGTCCTACTGGAGAGGACAAGAGAGGCACTACACCACCATCTTAAAGGCAGGGCAAGAAAGTGCTCTGACTTGCTCACCATGGAGCAACAGACCCGATCTCTGTGACTGGCAGATCAACTACTCAGGGGTTGATTGTGACCCAGAGGGAATATCCTGAAAGTACAAACTTCAGAGGGACCTGATGAGTGCTGAGTCTCAGGTACCCCACCCC
>NW_007271070.1:0-836 GCF_000164805.1 Carlito syrichta | reverse complement strand
GTTCAAATTCACACATGCCTAGGAATCTTGTTGCAGTTTCATGACTTAATCACTGGTCTAAAAATAGACTGGTTAATTCTGTAAGAGACTTTGTATCGATCTATTATATTACTAGAGCATAAGAGTGGCTGTAATATTTTAATTGGCTTAATGTTTTACAAAGAGATGCATGTGTCATCTAAAATACCTTTTTGCATTTTATTTGAAATAAAACTCTGGATAGAGTGCAAAGGCCTTAATAGATATACATAGCCAGATCTGACATGATTCTTTTAAAAATATGCAAAAATATTTTAATACCTTTACTTAACTCATGTTAATATGAGTCCTAGATTAGGCAAAAGAACAAAAGATTGAAGTAACTCAATCACTGATGATCTCTAAGTCTGCCCAAAGGGCATAAACACAAATATGTTTTGACATTCAATAGTCATCTGGCTCCATTCTTTTTTTCAACGTCCAACTACACATGAAATGATAAAAACTTTTAAAAAGGAGAGCCCCTTTACCCTATTAACTGACGAGAAAGCTTTGAAACAAACTGAAAAATAAAAAAGTCCATTTCATAGTTATAGATTTCCAACTTTAGAGTTATCTCAAATTAGTAACCTCATGTGACCCAGTTATAATAGCATATTGTTTGGGTATATAAATAAGTAAATAACTTTAGTTTCAGATTTTCAGATTATATGGCATGACTTGCCTTGGAGTAGAGCCTTATTTCAAGTGTCCTTGAGGCTTACAAAATTTGTTTGAAATGTGAAATAGCCAGACTTGTTGGCTCAGCCTGTAATTCCGCACCTTTGGGAAGCTGAGGTGAGTGGATTGCGTGAGCG
>NW_007271069.1:0-942 GCF_000164805.1 Carlito syrichta | reverse complement strand
TGCCATACCGACAATGTGTATACATTTTGGGGGATACCCCCATATACTGTTTTGTTTCATAATTAAAAGACCTATATCTTTTTTTTTTGAGTTGGAGTCTCACTCTGTCGCCCAGACTGGAGTGCAGTGGCCGATCTCGGTTACCGCAACCTCAACCTGCTGGGATCCGGTGATCCTTCCACCTCAGCCTTCCAAGCAGCTGGAACTACAGGCGTGCGCTACCATATCCAGCTAATTTTTGATTTATTGTAGAGATGAGGTCTCGCCAAGTTGCCCAGGTGGGTCTCGAACCCGTGGGCTCAGGCAATCCACTCACCTCAGCCTCCCAAATGCATGGGATTACAGGCTGAACCATATGTATATTATGTTGGAGTCTCCCTCTGTTGCCCAGGCTGGAGGGCGGTTGCACACTCACGGCCACCACAGTCTCCACCTGCTGGGCTCAAGCAATCCTGCCTCACCCTTCCAGAATATATTTTTGAAATATAATAACTATTGAATTTTTTCTGTTCCTGTAGTGAGCTAAATAGCTAGCCTTTCTAATAATATACAATGCATAAATTATACATGATCTTTTAATTTTTTAGCCTTTATAATAATATACAATGCTTAAATTATACAAGATCTTTTAATTTTTTTATTAAACCATAGTCAATCAAACATAATTCTGTGTTTACCATTTTACTTGCTCATGGGGATATACAAATAATAGAACAGGGTCCTTCTTGATAAGCTTGTAAGCTTATGGAGAAGACAAATGAGTAAACAGATGGATACTTTGTTTTTGAAAATAACTTATTTTTATTTTTGTTTATAAAAAGAAGAGTGACTAACAATATATAGTAGGCTTATTACTGGCTAATATACAATATTAAAATATATTTTATAATATATTGAAACCCAGTTCAAATCATAAAAAAAAATTAAGGTCTTAATTTTTTT
>NW_007271068.1:0-790 GCF_000164805.1 Carlito syrichta | reverse complement strand
TCTGGACACTTCATAGAAATGGAATTATACAACTTGTATCTTTCTTTGACTTTCTTCATTTACTGATACTTTATTCAGTACTAACCTACTAAATACTGATACATGTTTTCATATTTAATTGCTGAATAACAGTCCCACTGAATGGATATGCACATTTTGTTTTGCCAATATTTTTCAGTTGATAGGTATTTCAATTGTTTCTACATTTTAGCTATTATGAATATTGCTGTGATGAATTTTCACATACATTTTTGTGTGGAGGTGCTTTAAAACTCTGGGTCATGTAGAAAATTTTGTGTTTACTCTTTCGCAGTTTTCCCTACTGGTTGCACCATGTTACATTCCAGCTATCCATATTTTGCTTCTATAATTTCAACCCTTCATTATCATAAACCCAACTCGCAGCAACTGTGTTGTAATGGCAATGGATTACCTACAGATGAGGGTCAAGAAGTGGTTGATGTTTGTAATAAAGAACAGGTCAACCACATTAGCCCAGAAATCCTATTTGCCTCTAATTAAAATGTCATTAAATAATCTTCATGATTGCCATCATAACAATAAGCTGTGTCATTATAAGATGCTTCCAAAGATATCATGGCTGTTATTAATGCTTACAAACCCACCAGGAGTCATTCTCCTGGAACACTTTTAATTACAGTGCAAAAAAGGGAGGTGCTGTGAGTTGGTGTGGTCTTGGGTTTGTCACTTGGAAAGAAAATGGAGTCCCAGAGCAGCCACCACTGTGCTTGGGCAGGGTGCTGCTTAGAGTTGCTCGACATGCTTTATT
>NW_007271067.1:0-396 GCF_000164805.1 Carlito syrichta | reverse complement strand
CAAGAGATACATGGTAAAATACTCAGACTCACTAGCCATCAAAGAAATGCAAATTAAAACCACACTGAGATACTACCTAACTCCAGTCAGGATGGCCATTTTTGATAACTCTAAAAAAAAAAAAAAAAAAAAACAGATGCTAAAGAGGATGCAGGGAAAAGGGAATATGTCTACTCTATTGGTGGGAGTGCAAACTAGTACAACCCTCTTGGAAAACAGTTTTGTGATTCCTAAAATATCTAAAAATTAACCTCCCTTATGAGCATGCAATCCCACTACTGGGAGTATATCTGGAGGAACTTAAATCACTTTATGAAAAAATATCTGCACACTTATGTTTATTGCAGCATTATTCACAATAACAAAAACATGGAACCAACCAACCATGTGCCCATG
>NW_007271066.1:0-628 GCF_000164805.1 Carlito syrichta | reverse complement strand
TTCGGTGATCCGTAATTGTGCCCCTGCACTCCAAGACTGGGTGATAGAGTGAGACCCTGACTCAAGAAAGAAAGAAAAAGGCAATATCATGTGCTGGGGGGAAGCTACATTACATTAAACACTAAAGTAGATGGTTGAACACATACAGACAGTTATACTACAAGGCAAAAATAAGTGCTAAGAAGGATATGTGCTCATTACATCTTTGTCTCTCAGTTTCAACACTGTCTTCTGCAGTACATAGCCAGGACTTTGCAAATCTCATCTCTCCATTGTGGCCTCTTCCTTCCTGGCCAGATCCCTTTCCATCACCCTCAGTGCTGCCACAACCACGTGACTTCACCAGGCAAAAGCTTGTCCAGTTTTCCTGGTGTCCAATGCTCATCAAGCTGGGTGTTCAGGCTCCTCAGGGAGCCCAGATTCAGTCAAGCGTGTACCCATCCCACAGGTTTGAGTCTCAGGTCTGTGGGTTCCTCCCCTGTGTCCTCCCTCTTTTTTTATCCCCTGTGGGCTGGAAGCTGCTACCTTTATTTGCCTCTGCAATACCTTCCTGTTCTCTTTTTGCCTTTTCAGTGAACTAGCTGAAAATTCATCATAACATGTTAGTTTGCTCAGGTTGTTGCATCAA
>NW_007271065.1:0-747 GCF_000164805.1 Carlito syrichta | reverse complement strand
GACTGTAAAGCAGAGGGAAAAGTGAACAAAACCAGAAGACCCTCATAAGGAAGAACAGGTCATGCAGAAGAGAAATAAAAGCAACCCCACCTTCCCTCAAAAACAGAATTGAAGAGGGGGAGGGAAAGGGGTAAAGGGAGAAAAATCTACAGAAATGAAGAAAAACCAAAAGAAGAGTATGGGTCTCTCCCAGACGCCTGGGAGAGCAGATACTGAGAAAATTGACTTTGGAATACAAACAATGAAAAGTCCCCAGAATGAAGGGTCTCAAAATGCAAATGTAGATATCAAAACAATAATGGAGAGACTAAAAAGAATTGAGGAGACACAAGAAGAAACTAGGAAGGAGCTGATATCTGAGATAACAGTAATAAAGAATACTGTGAATGAAATAAATAACAAATTGATAAGCATGGAAAGCAGAATTACCCAAGCAGAAGAAAGAATCTCAGAGCTTGAGGACCAAAATATAGAAATAACCCAAACTCTTAAAAACACAGAAAATAAGCTCAAAAAGACAGAACAAAACCTTCAAGAGATGAGTGACTACCTCAAGAGGCCTAACCTAAGAATAATCGGACTCCCTGAGGCAGAAAGAGAAACAGAGACCACATTGGAACAAACTTTCCACGAGATCATTCAAGAAAATTTCCCTCATCTAATCAGTGATACAAAAATTCAAACATAAGAGATGCAGAGAACCCCCGCAAGACAACAAATGAGAAGACCAACTCCTAGACACATAAT
>NW_007271064.1:0-693 GCF_000164805.1 Carlito syrichta | reverse complement strand
CAGTGGGGAGAAGAGAACGTATCAGTAAATGGTGCTGAGAAAACTGGTTGACCACATGCAGAAGATTGAAACAGGACCCTTATCTATCCCCATGCACAAAGGTTAACTCCAAATGGATCAGAGACCTAAATGTAAAACCTCAAACCATAAGAACCTTAGAAAAGGAAGGAAATACTCTCATGGAAATCGGAACTGGCATCCAATTCCTGTACAAAACCCGAAACCCACAGGACTTAAGAGAGAAGATAGACAAATGGGACCTTATTAAACTGACAAGCTTCTGCAAAGCCAAAGAAACCATCAAGAGAGCAGGAAGACAGCCTACAGACTGGGAAAAAGTATTTGCCAACTCTAGGTCTGACAAAGGCTTAACATCCTGGATCTACAAGGAACTGAAACGTACTGAAAAGAAGAAAACAAACAACCCCATTATAAAATGGGCAAAAGATATGAACAGACACTTCACAAAAGAAGACATTCGAGCAGCCAACAAACACATGAAGAAATGCTCAACCTCACTAATCATCAGGGAGATGCAAATCAAAACCACACTGAGATACCACCTAACTCCAGTCAGAATGGCAATTATCAACAACTCAAAAAATAACAGCTGCTGGAGAGGGTGTGGTGAAAAGGGAACACTTCTACACTGTTGGTGGGAGTGTAAACTAGTGCAACCTCTGTGAAAGCAGG
>NW_007271063.1:0-522 GCF_000164805.1 Carlito syrichta | reverse complement strand
TTTGGGAGGCTGAGGTGAGTGGATCACCTGAGCCCGTGGGTTCGAGATCCACCTGGGCAGCGAGACCTCATCTTTACAATCGATCCAAAAATCAGCCGGGCGCGGTAGCGCATGCCTGTAATTCCGGCTACTCGGAAGGCTGAGGCGGAAGGGTCACCGGAGCCCAGCAGGCGAGGCTGCGGTGGCCCGGAGCGGCCACCGCACTCCAGTCTGGGCGACAGAGTGAGACTCCAACTCAAAAAAAAAAGAAGTAGGAACAAATCAGGGGCCCATGTCATTTTGTACCCATTTTGCACCCATGTCATCATTTCACATTTACGTGATCTGTTCACTCTGAAAGGGTTTTGTACCAGACCATGTTGAAGGCGTTATTGGAAAGTCCCGGAGCAGAGAAAAGCTTCAGGGAGGGCTGGGGACACTCAGCTTGGAAGAAACCATCAGGGTCCCAGGGATACCTGGCTTTGCTGCTTATGGCTTGCTTGCTTGCTGTATTTATTTACTTATTTTAGAATTCTCCTTTGG
>NW_007271062.1:0-786 GCF_000164805.1 Carlito syrichta | reverse complement strand
TATGTATCTATCTATCCATCTATCTCTATTTCTCTCTTTCAGATATAGATATACATACAGATCTAAGTGAGTTCTCTTGTTTTAATGTATGAATTTTAATGCATGAATTAGCAATTTCATTTGCATAATTGATTAATTTTTGTATAAAAATACAAAAGTAAGAAAGATAGCTAAGACAAATATCAAGACAAAATGTAGAATAGCAATTTGTTGAAGTCAAGATTATAATCAGACCTGTCTCCTCCAACGTTTTCACTTCATCTGGAAAATGTCAGTGGCTGTTCATTTAAACATGTTTGTATCTGATGACAACCCTGCGGTTCAGAGCCCTGTGTTACCCATTTTGGCAGGACCATGTTTCTTTTATGCCTGTATTTGTAAATTAGCAATTTTTGAAAACATATTATGAAGGTTTATCAAAACTTAGAAGTTGCTGACTCTAGCTCGTGAAATAGAAAAAAGCCAGACTCCAAAGATTAGAAATACTCTTTTGCCTGCTGCATAGGGAAAACCAATTTTTAGCAGCTTTCCAAAGAAAAACCTTGTGACTTAAAAGCCATTTTTCCCTCTTCTTCACATATTCCCAAATCAAATAATCTCAAGTCATCTACCACAGGAATTGTATGACTGTTTTTTTTTTTTTTTTTTTGAGTTGGAGTCTCACTCGGTCACCCAGCCTGGAGTGCAGTGGCCGCTCCCGGCCACCGCAGCCTCTACCTGCTGGGCTCCGGCGATCCTTCTGCCTCAGCCTTCCAAGTAGCCGGAATCACAGGCATGTGCTACCAC
>NW_007271061.1:0-372 GCF_000164805.1 Carlito syrichta | reverse complement strand
TAGAAAATGCAGGAGACACCCTTAAGGAAATTGGGACCGGCAACCAATTCTTATTCAGAACCCTAAACCGATACCTTAAGAAATAAGATAGACGAGTGGGACCTCATAAAATTAATGAGCTTCTGCAAAGCAGAATACACCATCAAGTCAGTAGGGAGACAGCCCGCAGAAAGGGAAATATTATTAGTTAACTGTATATATGCCAGAGGCCAAAAATTTAGGATATACAAGAAACTCAAAAGCCAGAAAGGAAAAAAAAAACAGTCTCTTTTAAAAGAGGGCAAAAGATATAAATAGACAGTTTTCAAAAAAAGATATAAGGGCAGTCAACAGACAATCAGGCATCATCAGAAAAATGCAAATCAAAGCTAC
>NW_007271060.1:0-737 GCF_000164805.1 Carlito syrichta | reverse complement strand
TTGCAGAATATTTATCACATGTTCATTCATCCACAGAAAGAGAAATTTCGTGATTACATGATACAGATAAGGCAAGATGAGGCCACAATGAAATGAAGAGAGGATGTAAAGGGACCTGGGAACTCCAGCTATCATTAACTCCATTGAAAGCAAAAAGGCCTTTTGTCATTTCTTCACTGGGCAATAGGTCCAATTATCTAAAATCCTTGCCTAGAATTCAGACACGTACCAGAGCAGGGCCCTTCAGGCCAACTCTGATGATCACTTTTGACAAATGTTCTGCTTGAGCATAATGTAGTTACTCCAATGCTTTTAGACATGACTACACTTACAGTCAAACATTCTTTACAAAGTGAAACCCAAAACACATCCCGGTCCACCCCTGACACACACACCCAGCCACACACACTCTCTGTGTGCAGTCAGGTTTCTTTTGGCCAATTTACAACAGAGAGTAAGTTGCTGTATAAATATTTAATTCATGCAACCAAAACCCTGGAAGACCGAGCTCCAAATATAAAGTTTTGCATTCCTGGGGCACACTATATAGATACATCCTTGAAAAAAAATCCATTTACAGCTGTCCTTTAAAGGAAGGAAATGGAAAACAAAAGAATTATTCACACATAAGCCTGCATCAAACGAAAGCCGCTTACAACCTTCTGCCACCGGCATTACTCAGGAAACATTATTTCATGATTAAATCGGAAGCTCCAAAGGTTTAAGAAAAGTAAAAG
>NW_007271059.1:0-1053 GCF_000164805.1 Carlito syrichta | reverse complement strand
AATTTCTGCAGATGGATGTCCCAGTTTTCCAGCACAATTTTCTGCTCCTTTACACTATCTTTGCTCCTTTATCAAAGATCAGTCGATTACATTTATGCGCGTCTATTGTGTTCTGCTGATTTACATATCTATTCATTCACCAATATTACAGTTTTGATTACTACAGCTTTATAGTTAAATCTTGAAGTTTGATAGTGTTATTCCTTCAACTTTGTTCTTCTCCTTCAACACTGAATTGGTTGTTCTGTGTCATTCTCCTCTCCATATAAACTTTGGAGTCAGTGTGCTGATATCCATACAATAACTTGATGAGATTATTTGGGATTGTGTTGAAATTAAAGATCAAGTTGGGAAAGATTTATATCTTGATAAACTATTGATTTCCTGACTTCAGTTGCATTAATTTCTGCACTGATTTTTATTTTCTCCTTTAGAGTTATTTATTTATTTATTTATTTATTATTATTATTTTTTGAGTTGGAGTCCTACTCTGTAACCCAGACTGGAGTGCAGTGGTCACTCCCGGCCACCGCAGCCCCGACCTGCTGGGCTCTGGCGATCCTTCTGTCTCAGCCTTCCAAGTAGCCGGAATTACAGGTATGCCTATCACGCCCAACATTTTTTCATTTATTGTAGAGATGAGGTCTCGCTGCCCAGGCGGGTCTCGAACCCGCGGGCTAAGGCAATCCACTCACCTCAGCCTCCCAAAGGCGTGGGATTACAAGCTGAGCCACTGAGCCCGGCTTTAGATTTATTTTTTTATTTTTATTTTTTTTGAGTTGGAGTCTCACTCTGTTGCCCAGACTGGAGTGCAGTGGTATGCTCCCGGTCGCAGCCTCAACCTGCTGGGCTCCGGCGATCCTTCCACCTCAGCCTTCCAAGTAGCTGGAACTACAGGCACGCACTACCATGCCCAGCTAATTTTTGATTTATTGTAGAAATGAGGTCTCACCAAGTTGTCCAGGCAGGTCTTGAACCCGCGGGTTCAGGCAATCCACTCACCTCAGTGTCCCAAGACACGGGATTACAGGCTTAGTCACTGACCCCGGCTCT
>NW_007271058.1:0-857 GCF_000164805.1 Carlito syrichta | reverse complement strand
TGGGAAAACTGGCAGACCACATACAGAAGACTGAAACGGAAACCCCTATCTATCATCACACACAAACATCAACTCTGAATGAATCAAAGACCTAAACGTAAAACCTCAAACTGTAGTAATCTTATTAAACACTGAAACAGGTTAGACATCCTGGAAGCAAAACCTGAATTTATCAATCAAGTCATCTTTGACAAAGTCTCCCCAACAACCACCAGGGAGAGAAGAACCTATTTAGTAAATGGTGCTGGGAAAACTGGCAGACCACACACAGAAGACTGAAACAGAAACCCTATCTATCATCACACACAAACACACCCTGTGTCCTTCCGCCTAAATTTCTCTAAATACCTCTGTCCTTCTATGAGGTGGTTGTTTCTTTCTTTTTTTTTTTTTTTTTGAGTTGGAGTCTCACTCTGTCACCCAGACTGGAGTGTAGTGGCCGCTCCTGGCCACCGCAGCCTCGACCTGCTGGGCTCTGGCGATCCTTCAGCCTCAGCCTTCCAAGTAGCTGGAACTACAGGTGCGCACTACCATGCCTGGCTCATTTTGATTTATTGGAGAGATGAAGTCTCGGCAAATTGCCCAGGCAGGTCTCAAACCTGTGGGCTCAGGCAATCTACTCACCTCAGCCTCCCTAAGGTGCGGGATTACAGGTTGAGCCACTGAGCCTGGCAGTGGTAGTTTCTTTCAGATGTGATACAAGTTGGACAGTTTTTTAGAAACACAAGTTGGTATTGCTTATATTATTTTTGTGCTGTTGCTCTCTTCAAGAACTGGAAGATTCATACTGTAATTTTTAAAAGGTCTTAGATAATCTATGTTTTTAAGTACCAATAAACTTTCACATTATTGATAGG
>NW_007271057.1:0-637 GCF_000164805.1 Carlito syrichta | reverse complement strand
TAGGCTGTTGAAAAACTGTATGGCTATCAAATAATTTCTCCATAGTTGATGAATCTTTCAGGTGTTGATATGCAACCAAAACTAAAGATCAAGTTTATCATGTACCATGAATAACCCAAGCACTTTAAACTTTCTCCTTTTTGCTGACTTATCCACACAACCGCTCTGCTTCTTTTCAATTAAAATCCACCACCTTGTTATTTGTTAGCAGATATGGTTAAAAATGTTAGAGATTAAAACAACACTCAGTCAAAAATAAAACTATAGATTACAGAGTCATCTTTTAAAATGTCCTCACTTTTTCTTATTAATAATTTATTCATTTCGCTTTCTTTGATATACCGTGTCACTTTTTAAGGATTAATTCCCTGAATTTGGTCCTAACCAATTGTCTATTCTTATGTGACAATAATGTGCATTTTCTACTGATGCATTTTTCACATAGACTTCGTTTTTTAGAGAAGTGTTATGTCCACAGTAAGACTGAACAGACAGTTCAGAGTTACCACACACCCCACTTTCACATGTACCACCTCCCCACTGTCAACCTGTCTCATCACAGTGTAGATCACAATAGAAGTTTGTTCACTCACAGTTATGGAGACTGCACGTTTGAAATCAAAGTGTTGTCAGGGCT
>NW_007271056.1:0-881 GCF_000164805.1 Carlito syrichta | reverse complement strand
TCAATCATTTCAATAGATGATGAAAAAGCATTCAATAAAATTCCACATTGCTTCATGACAAAAACTCAACAAACTAGGGTTAGAAGAAACATAGCTCAACACAATAAAGTCCATACATAACAAGCCCACAGCTTGGGGGGAAAATTGGGGGAAAATTAAGTCTTTCCACTAAAATCTCAAACAAGACAAAAGTATTCACTTTCAACTCTTCTATTCACCATAATAATGAAAGTCCTAGCCAGAACAATTAGGCAAGAGAAAGAAAGAACATCTAAACTGGAAAAATTACCCTTATTTGCAGACTACATGATCATGCGTTTAGAAAAACCTAAAGACTCCACCAAAAAAATCTTAGTATTGTTAAATGAATTCAGTAAAGTTGTAGGGTAGAAAATTAATGTAAAAATTAGTGGCATTTCTATACACTAACAGCAATCGATTTAAAAAAAGAAATTAAGAAAGCAATTTTATTTACAGTACCTATATAAAAATAAAATACCTATATAAAAATAAAATCTTACCAAAGAAGTAAAATATCTTTACAAGAAAAACTTAAAACATTGATTTAAGATGCTAAAGAGACATTAATATTTTAACAATGTTTGTACTCTCCAAAGTGATTTACAAATTCAATGCAATCTCTATCAGAATTCCAATGGCATTTTTCACAAAGCTAGAAAAAAAAACCCAAAAATTTGTATGGAACCACAAAAGACTCTAAATAGCTCAAGAAATCCTGAGCAAAAAGAACAATGCTGAAAGCTTCACACTACCTGATCCCAAGTTATATTACAAAGCTACAGTAATCAAAACAGCATAATACTGACATAAAAACAGATTCACAGACTAGTATAATAGAAAATTCAGAAATAAATCCATAC
>NW_007271055.1:0-624 GCF_000164805.1 Carlito syrichta | reverse complement strand
CCAGTTATTCCAAAGGATTAAACCAAAACATATTTCTTCAAAGGGATACCAAAGTAAAAATAAAGTCCCTTCTTTAACTTAAACTTGAAAGTAAATAATTAACCATTCACCACTCCTTAATCAAATGCAAATTTTCAGACACTTCTGCAAATTAAAATGACATCTTGAACATGAACATTAATATTGATAGATTTGAAAACTCAAAACGATTAGGAACTAGATGATTTCTGCTTACAGCGTTCATTTTCAACAGCTTGTTTTTTGCGATAATTGCTGATTGTAATTTGTCTTAATTTTCAGATGTGTTTACATTCAAATTGAGCAGAAAATTTATTAGTAGCCATGAATCTCTATTTTAGTATCTATTAGACTCGACCATGTTCTGGTGAGCTGTGAATTCATTCATGAAAAGAGATGATGGCCTGTATAACAAAACACAAACTAATTTATTCTATAAATTTAATTACCCTGAATTACCAAACTAAAATGATCTATCAATATCATCAACTTCATGGTCTGCCACGGGCATGACAAATCTACAGAGAAAGTTAGTTGTACTTTCAAGCAGCAGACCAGTATGTTACTGATTGTGACTACCATGCTGAAAATAGACTGCTAACGAAT
>NW_007271054.1:0-612 GCF_000164805.1 Carlito syrichta | reverse complement strand
GAATGAGTGACCTAGACTGAGCTAGAAGCTTCCAAGAGGTTTCATCTCAGTAAATGGCCCATTATACCCACTGTATAGGACAGTGGGTATGCGACTTGTACATTTGAGCCACTCTCTTCCTCACACAAAGGCACATTTCATAAGCCCCTTTAATAAGATGTTGTAGAGCTCTAATCTGCTAAATTATGTTTGTTCACTTTTGAATTGGCTTTTAAATTGTTCACTTTTTAGTACATAATTTTACAAAAAGGGAAAAGGGTTTTAAAACCATGGGTGGAATAAGACTGGTCAGAAAGAAGAAGAGAAAGTGTATACCTTTGTTGCTTTGATTCTCCTTGACATTGATTCACCCCATCTCCACATTTGTACAGGGTAGATTGAAATAACTTGCTACTACCTGGCACAGATTACAACAATTTTTATGTATATTACTCTATTTAGTTTTATCTGAAGCTAATTTATACTTTGCAAATTTGACTTTCAATTCTGGTTTTCCAAGTCATGGGCTGTCCACCATTTAAGGCAATGAAACACTCATCATTAATAGCTAACAAGGTTCTATAATTAAGTATTAAGGCCATCATTCCAGTTCAGTAAATAGCTGTTCAAACG
>NW_007271053.1:0-790 GCF_000164805.1 Carlito syrichta | reverse complement strand
TTTTGCTATCGTGAATATAGCTGCATCAAACATACATATGCAGCTATCTTGTTAGTAGAATGACATGAGTTCTTCCAATATATTCGCAATAGGGGAATAGCTGAGTCATATGGAAAATCAATTCATAGTTCTTTCAGGAATCACCACACTGTCTTCTAAAGGGGCTGCACCAGCTAGCTTTCCCACCAGCAGTGTAGAAGCACTTCTTTTCTTTTTTTTCTTTTCTTTTTAATGAGTTGGAGTCTCATTCTGTTGCCCAGGCCAGAGTGCAGTGGCCGTTCCCGGCCACCGCAGCTTCGACCTGCTGGGCTCCGGCGATCCTTCCACCTCAGCCTTCCAAGTAGCTGGAAGTACAGGTGCACGCTACCACACCTGGCTACTTTTTAAAAATTTATTGTAGAGAAGAGGTCTCGCTAAGTTGCCCAGGCGGGTCTCGAACCCACGGGCTCAGGCAATCCACTCACCTCAGCCTCCCAAAGGCGCGAGATTACAGGCTGAGCCACCGAGCCTGACTTAGAAGCATTTCTTTTTCTCCACATCCTCATCAGTATCTGTTGTGGTTTGTTTTATTAATGATGGTCATTCTTACAGGGGTTAGGTGGTATCTCAGTGTGCTTTTTGATTTGCATTTCTCTGATGATGAATGAGGCTGAGCAGCTTTTCATGTGTCTGTTGGCTGCCTGCGTATCTCCTTTTGAGCAGTGTCTATTAATGTCTTTAGCCCACTTTTTAAAGGGATTGCTTGTTCTTTTCCTTTCAGCACATTTGAGTTCCTTGTAGATTCTAGATG
>NW_007271052.1:0-742 GCF_000164805.1 Carlito syrichta | reverse complement strand
GAGCCAACAAGGATCCATTCCCCTTTTCTTTTCTTCAATCAGAAACCCATAAGAATCCCAGTGTCCCCAAGGGTGGAAAAGCCTCTCTGTGGAGAAGGAAGATGAAGAATAACCAGAAACACTCATGGAGACACTGATATGCACAACTGTACCCTGGTGTGAAGTTGTACCAAATCCTCCTTGTTCACATATTCAGAAGTGACTCGATGGACCCTTGCTTGCCTCATTCCTTGTCTGGGTATAAAACTGTCTTAATTACCTAATGTGACATCTAGAATAATTCCAGGGGTGAAGACAGAAGGGATGAGCTTCAGAATTAGCAGGAAGCCAGGTTTGGTGGTTCAGCCTGTAATCCCGCGCCTTTGGGAGCCTGAGGTGAGTGGATTGCCTGAGCCTGCCGATTCAAGACCTGCCTGGGCAACTTGGTGAGACCTCATCTCTACAATAAACCAAAAAATTAGCCGGGCATGGTAGTGCACCTCTGCAGTTCCAGCTACTTGGAAGGCTGAGGTGGAAGTATCGCCAGAGCACAGCAGGTTGAGGCTGCAGTGGCCGGGAGTGGCCACTGCACTTCAGTCTGGGTGACAGAGTGAGACTCTAACTCAAATTAAAAAAAAAGAATTAGCGGGACACAGGAAAGCCCATGTGAGTTTTTGTGCAAGGACATAGCTTGTAGTGTAGCAGGAAGACAGAGATCAAGACACCGAGACTATTATAGGAAGTGGCACTTTATTACACCTTG
>NW_007271051.1:0-768 GCF_000164805.1 Carlito syrichta | reverse complement strand
CCAGCTTAAATGAGGCAGGTATTTAAGTTCCATGGAAATTGTTTTCTACCATTAGAGTATGCCACTTCATTCACAGCCCCAGCTCCCAACATTTCTTTGCTTAAGACCAGCCACAGCCAGAGGCAGCATCTCATCAATGATGCTTGAAAAGTGCCACGATCTGGGGCAGGAAGGGGGACTTTGTGAGCACACAGAAAAGGTGGAGCACAGAGGACGGAAGTGGCCACTTCCTGCAGGACTTTTCAAGGTCATCCTTTACTGACAAAGACCTGGCAGAGAGCAGCTCACGTGCCTTCCCTTGAAAAAATTCATGATGTTAAGTGCCCTTTAGTGGAGCCAGGGAAGTGAGGGCAAGTTGCTTATAAAAAAGAGTGGTTAAGGAAGACTATATTGCACTAAACACTGCAGACTGCCAGAACAATGCAGCAAATGGAGACAGGGCAGGTTTTCATGTAGCCTTATGCACTAACAGTTAGGGCTTCTTGGTGTGTCCCAGGGTGGAGAGGGATGTGTAACCAAGGTAAAAGATTCATAATCACTTTTGAAAAGGAGGTTGTGGCCTTGTAGTGAATGGTTATAGGAGAGAAGTGTAACACTTAAAAGTCAGGCTGGGGCAGGCACGGTCATTCAGACCTGTCATCCCAGCACTCTGAGAGGTCAAGGTGGGAGAATTGCTTGAGCCAAAAGTTTGAGATCAGACTGGGTAACATAGTGAGACCCCATCTCTACAGAAAAATTTTTAAAAATTACTGGATGTAGTGGTGCGTG
>NW_007271050.1:0-795 GCF_000164805.1 Carlito syrichta | reverse complement strand
TACTGTACTGAGCTGTGTGTAATTACTCCAATTTTGGTACCTGTTTGAGTTTCAATAGAGTCAATATAGTGAGCTTATTGAACATTGTTCAAAAGCAACTGGCAGATTTTTGTCAGCATTGTAATGTTAATTCCTTTGAAGGTGGTAGCTGTAGGTGGGAAAAGTTTGCTAGATAGCTCAATTCTTTCCTAAATCAGACATTTGGGTCAAGTAGCTTGATTTAGTGTAGGTAGGGAGATATTTTAATATAAAGTACAGCAAAAGAAGTCTGACTATTCAGAATCTTTGTTTAGATTCTGCAAGTAACTAATAATCCATAAACAATTAAAACTTACTCTATTTGGTCTTCTTGTTATTTATTTCATTATAAAGTTTGCATATTTAATATATTTCCAGTTACCTGGTTTTAATTTTTGTAATTTAAACCTATGAAGCTATAGCTATTTCTAAACATAATTTCATGTGATTTGTCTCTGGCACTCACACATCAAACTTGGGTCCTGTCTTCACTGCTGTGTCTCCTACTTTCCAGTAAGCCCAGGTAACTCTGCTGTAGCTTATATCACCCTGTGACCTCCTAGTCCTGGAGTTATGGAGGGAGGACCTCAGAAGTTGGGAAATGATCTCAGTTGCCTTTGAGGATGTTACTGTGAACTTCAACTACAAACAGTGGGCTTTCCTGGATTCTCCCTAGAAGAATCTTTATAGATATGTGAATCAAGCAACCTTCAGGAACCTAGCTTCTATAGGAAGCAAATGGGAAAACCAGGATATTAAAGATCAGTGGAAATTCCT
>NW_007271049.1:0-823 GCF_000164805.1 Carlito syrichta | reverse complement strand
CGCCCAGCTCATTTTCTGATTTATTGTAGAGATGAGGTCTCGCCTGCCCAGGTGGGTATCTCGCGGGCTCAGGCAATCCACTCTCCTCAGCCCCCCAAAGGCGTGGGATCACAGGCTGAGCCACTGAGCCCGGCTTCTAATTTCTTGAAAGAAATACTGCTAATAATTTGCACATTTTTTTTTTCTTTTCTAATATGAGTCTTTGGATCTATAGATTTTCCTTTAAGAACCTCCTAAGCTGCTATGATAAGCTTTGGTGTTTTATTAGATTTGTCTTAATTTAGTTCTAAATTTGTACTAATTTTTGTTGCATGTAATTTTTCTTTGCTGAGGTGTTATTTAAAATTATCAAAATGAGCCTCGGCTAGGGTCATTGGTGAGCCTGGAGTTGTTGGGTGCACGGGGCTGCCTGGCCATGCAACGGAGCAGGTTCCGCCAGCAGACAGACTTGGCGAGCAAGCATAAGGGCTGGAGCCCAGAGTTGGCAGTGCCCAGAGGAGATGTGATCTGGGTGGGCAGGCTGTCCACTGACCTGTAGCTGAAGTCACAGGCGCTGGCTCTTGGGTCAGGCCTGCCCCACCCCTGACCCAGCATGTGCCTGCTGGTGCAGAAGGTGCTACTGGCGGCTGGCTGCACATTGGCCCTGGTGCTAGCGTCCAGCTGGGGCAGCAGGTGCTGGAGTGCCGGGCAGTGTTGGCGGGCCCTTGGAGCCCCTGGTGAGCCATGTGGCCCGAGTAGAAGGATCTGGTGATGATGCGAGCTGACCGCATGGAGTACTGCAAGGCGAAGCCATGCTGGACGCCCACTCCGAGATGCACTGCAG
>NW_007271048.1:0-816 GCF_000164805.1 Carlito syrichta | reverse complement strand
TTAAATAATATAATCATAAGCACATATGATAATCATATTTCTCTCTCTAGAATGATCAGAACAAAAAAGGGGCAGCCTTTCTGTAAGCACAAAAATAACACCCTCATAGCTGCTTACTGACAGTAAAGCAAGTATCAATTGGAAAAAAATAAAAGAGCTCTCTTTTCTTTTCAATTGCCCCAAATATAATAAGTAATGACAAATTGAAAATGCAAATTTTGAATAAACACACATTTTGTAAACATTATTTGTCACTGAAGGATAAATTCAGTATTTAGAAAAGAGTAACCATTAATTTTGATGCAATTGTATTGATAAAAAAGAAGTCATAAGTTTTAAATATAAAATGTAAAGAAGTTTTTATTTATCTTATTTAATATTCATTCATTAAAATGATTTACTCACCTAGTGAGCAAAAACCTTTTTTTTTTTTTGAGTTGGAGTCTCGTCTGTCGCCCAGGCTGGAGGGCAGTGGCACACTCCTGGCCACCGCAGCCTTGACCTGCTGGGCTCCGGTGATCTTCTGCCTCAGGCTTCCAAGTTGCTGGAACTACAGGTGTGCACTACCATGCCCAGCTAATTTTTTGATTTATTGTAGAGATGAGGTCTCACCAAGTTGTCCGGGTGGGTCTCGAACCTGCAGGCAAAAAACTTATTTTTAAAAAACAATTTGTTGCTAAAACATAGTGGAAATCAGTGACAATAAATTATTAAGTACATATGGGTAGCCACAGTATAAATTGTGTAGATGATACTGACTTGTTTTTAAAACACAGACATAAGATCAAAAGGCAAGTGGTCAAATATGTGTGAGTG
>NW_007271047.1:0-500 GCF_000164805.1 Carlito syrichta | reverse complement strand
CGCACTCCAGTCTGGGCGACAGAGTGAGACTCTAACTCAAAAAAAAAAAAGAAAAAGAAAAAGAAAAAGAAAGGGGGTAAGGATTAAACAACTATTCCTAGGATAACACGTTAACTACTTGGGTAAGAAATTCAATAGAAGCCTAAACTTCACCGAGTGACAAACTTGAAATTAAAAAGAAGCATATATATATATATATATATATATATATATATCCACACAGCACCCATAAAACATGCGGGATCAAAGACAGAGGAACCAGAGACATATTCAACAGGAAACTAGCGAAGTGCAGGGCCATTCTTGATATTTTCCTAAAGTGCAAATGAAATGAGATAACATACGTATAAAAAGTATCAAAATTATCTAACTGGAAAATTTTCTCTAAAAAGTATCTTAAAATCAATGACGGACATGGTGGTTCAACCAAAAAAAATTATCTTAAAATCAGAGATAAACTTTAATTGTATTTAATAACTTGATTTAATTTTTCTCTTACT
>NW_007271046.1:0-939 GCF_000164805.1 Carlito syrichta | reverse complement strand
CCTGAGATTTTGCCCAAAGTCCTTTATCAGTGCAAGGAGGGATTTGACAGATTCTCTGGGTTTTCCATGTACACAATCATGTCATCTACAAAGAGAGATAACTTGACTCCTCTTTTCCTATTTGGATACCTTTGATCACCTTCTCTTTTCTGATTGCTGTAACCAGGACTTCCAAAACTATAGTGAACAGGAGGGGTGAGAATGGGCATCCTTGTCTTGTTCCAGCTTTCAGGGGAGATGATTTCCAATTTTTGTTTGTTTCGGAGTATGCTGGCTGTAGGTTTCTCATAGATGGCTTTTAATATTTTGAGGTATGTTCCATGTATGCCTAGATGCTTGGGGGTTTTTATCAAGAAGTGGTGTTGGATTTTATCAAAAGCTTTTTCTGCATCTAATGATATAATCATGTAGCTTTTGCTTTGATGTCTGTTGATGTATTTAATTACATTTATGGTCTTGCGAATGTTGAACCAGGCTTGCATCCCAGGGATGAAGCCTACTTGGTCTTGTTGGATGATTTTTGAGAGGTGTTGTTGAATCTGGTTTGCTAGGATCTTGTTGAGAATTTTAGCATCTATGTTCATCAAAGATAATGGCCTGTAGTTCTCTTTCTTTTTAATCTCTCCATTAATGTCTTGATATCCAGTTTTGTAGTTTGAGACCAGTCATTCTGGGGGCTTTTCAATGTTTACACTTCAAAGTCAGTTTTCTCAGTGTCTGACCTCCCAGGGGTCTGTGATAGACCCATACTCTTCTTTTCATTTTTCTTCATTAGTGTAGATTTTTCTCTCCCCCTTTCCCTCCCCTTCTTTAATTCTGTTTTTCAGGGAATGTGGGGTTGCTTTTACTTCTTTTTGTTCAATCTCCTGTTCTTCCTTATGAGCATCCTCTGGCTTTGTTCACTTTTGAGGCTGGACTGTGGGTTGGGGCTGTAATTTT
>NW_007271045.1:0-579 GCF_000164805.1 Carlito syrichta | reverse complement strand
GCAAAGAGCAAGCTGAAAGTAATAGAGGAGATGAGCTGAATAGGATTAATCTAGACATGTTTGTGGGCCAAGGAGAATACTCCTCCCAAGAGGCGCAGATTTTATATCCCCAAGCTGCATATGGTCAGATCAGTGGAGCGACATCGGGAGCATGGCGTCGATTACTGTCAGCTGGAGTTAAGACAGAGCAGCTTTCAAAAATACATCAGGGACCTGATAAGCATCACCAAGATTTTGCATCTAGATTGTTGCAGGTTGTAAGTCGAATAGCGGTAGATGAACAGGTAGGGACTCTTGGTAAAACAACTGGCCTATGAAAATGCTAATTCTGCCTGCCAAGTGGCCATTCATCCCTATCATAAAAAAGGGGATTAAACAGATTATATTCGCTTGTGTGCTGATATTGGGCCTGCCTATATGCAAGGGATGGCTATAGCTGCAGCTTTACAAGGCACTCCTCCCCACAAAAATTTTAATGGAGGAACCCAAGGCACCTGCTTTAACTGTGAGCAAGTGGGCCATTTCAGTAGGGAATGCTCGGCACATAATCCCTATTCAGGACCACCCTCCAGAAGGGGT
>NW_007271044.1:0-549 GCF_000164805.1 Carlito syrichta | reverse complement strand
CCATTGTCATTACTGTGCCTGACCACAATGGTTGATCAAGTTCATGAGGCTGCCTGTCACCTGTTCCTTTAGCTTTCAGTCGAGTTGAGCAGGGCACTTCTAGGTCCATAGGGTGGTCAGCTTGGTTCCACTTTTTCATTCATTACAGACATCAAGAGTATACCAGTGAACCCAACACACAGTAAATAGTCCTTATCCTTACAGAAAGCATATGGGCAGAAAGAAATAGCTAATACACAAGTAAGTAAATCACAGAGTGAGTACATAATGATTTGCTACATAGAAAAAATCAAGGAGGGAAGAAGTTAAGATTTTAATATAGGTGGTCAGGGAAGGCTTCCGTGACTTTTGAGTCAAAGCCTGAGCAGATGCCCACATCTTCAATGCCAGCTCTCTCACTGCTCTTGCCTCCACACAGCAACACAGCTAAGAGTGAACACACATGAAGCCCATCTGATGTGGCAAGCACTTTCTATATTTGGACTCAGTACATTCTCACAACCCTATGGGTCACCTTGATTAATGAGAAACCATGAATATGCTGAAGAG
>NW_007271043.1:0-970 GCF_000164805.1 Carlito syrichta | reverse complement strand
CAGGACTTAGAACTTAGAGTATAATATGAATGATTTATTGAACATTGTGGAGAACATTTTGAACAATCTGTATTGAAATTGTGCACCTGTGATTCATACATCATGGAATTGTAATTGTTCACTGGGAACCTGAAAGTCTCGTGACGGTACATGATTTGTAAAGCGTGTTACACATCAATGAACTTGTACGCCCCCAGCAAGTAATTGTCACACTGCTGGAGATTATAGAAAATGGTATATAAGTTGGAAAAGGTTTGAATAAAATTGGCTTCAGTCTTGGCCAAACTGTTCCCAGAAGAGCTGCCTCCGTGTGGTTTCTTCTCTCCGTTCTGATTCACCGGTGCGGTCCTAACCCCCCCCGGTCAGTGCAGGTCACCGACACTCACTCTTTCCCCTTGATTTGTGTTCCTTTCCATAGAGGGCCTTTGCGTACGAGCGTGAAACCTCCGTGTTTCACGGAGAGAAATCTGCAAGACATAGTGCCGCAATGAGTGACACAAGTGCTCCACAGTCACGAGCCGGAGAGCATTATGTGTGGATGGGGAGAATTCTAAGTTGTTTTTCCCTATGGCGTTTAAACATAATAAGGACTACCAAGGCTGTGCCGTTTTCATTGCTGAGTAAGCACGGAGAGCCTCTGTTACACTGGGGGTGAAGCTGGGTCTTCCTGGGGACACGCTATTGAAGCCTGCGCTGCACTACACTTCATTGGCAGTCTGTATACACTGGCTTTGTGCGTGCTCTCCTCCCTGATTCTCAGAGCTCTCCTGTATATGCACTATACTACGCGGGGAGCATTTGGTGACCAGAGTGCAACTTCAGCTGCTGCACTGACTGGATCCAGATCTCCACAGCCATGGGTAGCCAAGCATGCTTCATTCAGCGGAGAATGCTGAAAAGTTTTCTCTTTTGACACGGGCGTCTCCTTCCGAATACAATGGCTCTGCGGGTTCATTGCCAACGAGGCCCG
>NW_007271042.1:0-808 GCF_000164805.1 Carlito syrichta | reverse complement strand
TTTCACCCAGCATCTTGACCATCTCCGAATCCAGACCTTATGAAAAATCTGTAGCTGTGTATGAAGGGGGTGATTATTGAAATTCTCTTTCGGACTTCCTCATCTTTGAGAGAGCCTGTCATCCATCTCATGCGCCCATTTAACACACTTACAGCCCCTAGTACACAGTAGGCATTTCATAAGTGGTGCTGTTACTGTTGTTTGTTACAACAGTTTTCATCTATGTCAACGCAGCTCCTTGATTCTTTGCAACTTGGTGATTTCGAACCTAAGACTACCATGTCTGATTTTTTTTCTGCTTAATGAATATATGAGGGGTTTGCTGTCACAAAGTTGTACCCATCAGCCTTACTCTCCCTAGAGAGTAAGAACTAGCCAATAAAGATGTTGGACTTTTGGGTTGTTGTCTGCCCCCAGCTGGCTATAGGGGTGTCTTCTCTGTATAGCCAAAACTTAAAGGGGTGCCTGGAAAACAGGCACTGCTAGAACACAGGGGCTCTCCGTGTCGTTCTAAGTTAGAGAAAGTTTTTCTGGGAAAGTGTGGGATCCAGTCAGCCCCTCCATTCTCACTTGTCAGTAAACGTGTTGAGACTTGAAGATATTTAGTTAGATCGTAAGAGCCTTTAGTACTGACTGGGCCTCTTTGGATGCAAAGAGGGTGACCCTCTTCCTGAGTGAAGGGTAGAGGGCAGTGACGTAAAGGAAGAGAAAACAGAAGCCAGGAAACTTGAGTTTTGTCCCTCTTAGTTCCATCTGTGGTATTTATATTCAGAAATAAATCACCAAAACATCTGAGAGTCCAGTTGGT
>NW_007271041.1:0-726 GCF_000164805.1 Carlito syrichta | reverse complement strand
TGGGGAAGGAAGTTGTCATCTCTGGCGCCATAGGCTGCTGCCAGGAGAGCAGTGGACCCTGCAGACAGTGTGGTGAAGGATTGGGGGAGCTACCTACCAGAAAGGCAACGTCCACCCAGGTGTGATCGTTCTTCATCTTGTCTTTCATTTTTGCATCTCATTGATGCTTCTGATGATGACCTGGCGAATTCCAGGGGTTGCTTTGTGTTCCACTCTTGCCCAATGACCCAGTTACTCTGTGTCCGCACTCCCTTTTCGGAGGTGGGGGAAGGGCACGGGTGTTGTCGCCATTGGGTGGGAGGAAACAACTGGGCAGTGGAGTGGAGCTGGTGGGGGCAGCAGCAGAATGGGATCCCTGGCCACCACTCAGACAGCTCAGGAGATGCTGAGCACGGCCCCCCTCACAATACAATTTAATATAACAGAAAATGGACACCCGCGTGTAAAATCGAGGGCGCAAACTCCCCGCTGACCCCTGCCCCGGCCACACCCTAAACCATAAAGAGACATTTCACATCACTCTCCAATTCCACCTCCTCCCCCAAATGCATGGGATCCTGTCCACCCAGTGCAGGCGGGGCCTGCTGTTTCCCTCTATCCTCCCTTGGCTGAAGAGCGCAGACACGGAGGCATTTGTAACTTGTGCTCGAGCCCACGTGACAACTCAACCGCTCTGTACTGTACACTCACATTCACACACTCGCACACACACTCCAACTACTCTGG
>NW_007271040.1:0-712 GCF_000164805.1 Carlito syrichta | reverse complement strand
TTAAGTATTTGCATCAGGTGCTCAGGAGTTCATCTCAGAAACACATATGTGAAGCTCATGTTGAAAACATAAAAGTATATTTATAAACATTAAAATATATTTTACATTAATTATACAATTAAAACAATTAAATTATTTTTGAAAACAAATCATAGAACTTTTCTTTACAAATATTTGCAAATTATCTCTTGAGGATGCCAAAAATTTATGATATACCTTTACATTTTATAAAATATTTAGTTCTGTAATCATGATGCAGTCAGTCAAGTCTCAGGCATCCAACTCTACCCTGATTCAGTCATGGGACAAAGGGCGTGACCAGAAAAGGATGAGGAAACTGCCCAAGAGATCAGTTCCTTGTTTCAAAATAGAACAAATTCAGAGCCTTGATTATGGAAGAATAGAAGGCTGAACAAGGATCAGAAGTGAAAGCCCTTCCCACTGCCACTGAATAATGGAACTAAAGAGCAAAGAAAGAAATCTGTCACAAATCAGGAAAAATGCAGAACACAGATAATTCCGCATGTTTCAAAGAGACAATACTTAAAAAATCAGACGTAAGCCTAAACAATGGAAATCACCAAGGAATGGCCCCAGAATACAACAATATAAAAATGTTATCCAGTAAATAAATAACAAGATCACAAGTATAGGAAGCAGAAGAAAGAAACTCAGAGCTTGACTACAAAAGGATGGAATTAACACAATCTGT
>NW_007271039.1:0-816 GCF_000164805.1 Carlito syrichta | reverse complement strand
TGTCTCCAAAAGAAAATAAATTTTTGTCAAAGGAAAACAAATTTGTCCCATAATATTTGAACTTCACATAGTGGTTTTTTCCAGCACTTTTGTTCATGACAGAATCAGCTGGGTCATAAGGGTTAAAAAGGACAGCTTACGCTTTAATCAAAACCAGCTGAAGATATTTTTCTGGCCCCAGGTCAGGTCATACTTGTTGATTACCTGGTAATGTACAAATATTCTCCTCTAAGTCTCATGCATGTTGACTCCAAAATCAAGAGAATATTGCACAATAAGTGGTACAATAGCCCCCTCCAACTGTGGGACCCTTTCTGTCTTCTCAATAAATTCTGCTTTTAAAAAAAGATGTAGAGATAAATCCTCTACCTTGCAGATGATATCCTAACATAACCCAGATTACATAATCCCCAGAAAGTTTAGAGCTAGAAAGAGCCTCTCTTTCTTCATAGATTTTGTCTTTCAACCTCTGAATGCATCTAAGACATCTGCTACTTCATGATCTCCAAGTATAATTAAGATGTTACATTAAATGACATAGACTTGTATGAAGATCTATGGATTGTAAAATGATCACATATCTATTGGCAAGATTGTGTTTTGAGGAAGGGAACTATGACAATTAATGAAAGTATATGTTTTTTTAAAAATACCAGCAAAGTGGTTGGAGAGAAAAGAACATATTTCAGATCAGTAGATGCATGCTAGCTGTCAAGATTTTACCCATTTGCAGCATCAGTTACAATTAAATCCTTTATCTAGTTATCCTTATTGATAGCCCTCTTCAAATCTCCAAAACCTGTCTGTTTTTGTACC
>NW_007271038.1:0-581 GCF_000164805.1 Carlito syrichta | reverse complement strand
GATAAAATACAATAAGCAGAGAAAATAAAAAAAAAAAGTATACAGAAGGTTCCTCAGGAATTCATATTGGAGCAAATTGGGAAGAAAGTGAGACAGACACCACCCTGAAACAAAAACTCCTAGAAGTTATTCAAGAAAACTTCCCTCATCTCATCAGTGATGCAAAAATTCAAACACAAGAGTTTCAGAGAATCTGCGAGACAACAAATGAGAAGACCACCTCCCAGACACATAATAACTCACCTAAACAAAGTAGGTATAAAAGAAAAATTCCAAAAGACAGCAAGAGAAAAAGGTCAGACTACCTACCCGGGAAGACCAATTAGAATAGCAGCAGATTTATCTACAGAAACACTTCAGGCTAGGAGAGCTTGGAGACCAATCTTCAAAGTTCTCAAAGATAAAAAATTTCAACCAAGTATAACTTGCCCAGCCAAGCTATGCTTCATCAGTGAGGGAGAATTAAAATCTTTCCCAGACATCCAATCCCTAGGAACTTATGCTGCCTCCAGATCACCTCTTCAAGAAACACTTAAGAAAGTATTAAACACAGAAGAAAAGGAGAAAAGAACGACAATTTG
>NW_007271037.1:0-690 GCF_000164805.1 Carlito syrichta | reverse complement strand
TTCGGGCGCAGATCCCAGAGTGAGACTCCAACTCAGGCCAGAGCCCACGGTACAGAGAAATCTGAACAGTTATTTTGCTGGAGTGGAACTATGGCCTTAAGGACATTTTTACTGAAACCTGCTAGCTATTAATGATGAATGTTTCATTGCCTTAAATGGTGGACAACCAAACTCTTCGACGACCAAAATATGAAATGCAAATTTCCAAGTGTAACTTATATTCAGATGAAAAAACATGCAGTCATATACATAAAAATTGTTGCACTCTGTGCCAGGTAACAGCAGTTATTTCAATCTACCCTGTACGAATGTGGAGGTGGGGGGAGTCTAAGTTAAGGAACATCAAAACATCATAGATATATGCTTCATCTTCTTCTTTCTGACCTGTCTTCTTCCTCCCATGTTTTTAAAACACTTTTCACTTCTTGTAAAATTGTGTACTCAAAAGTGAACAACTGAAATCTGAATTCAAAAGTGAACAAACACAGTTTAGCAGATTAGTGCTCTACAACAGTACATTGAAGGAGTTTACGAAATGTGCCTTTCTGTGTGGAAGAGAGCGGCTCGAAGGTAGAAGTCACATACCCACTGTCCTATGCAGTGGGCCATGACTTGGCCAGGAGGATGTGGATCGACCTAAGGGTTACCATTTCAGCGTCTCTTTCATCAGGATACCTTGCTGTTAATGGA
>NW_007271036.1:0-720 GCF_000164805.1 Carlito syrichta | reverse complement strand
CATTCTAGATAAACTTATTCAATAATAAGACTTCTTTCTTTTCTAGGTTTTGTGGAATGAACTCTGTTATTAGTATCTTTGTTACCCCAACAGAAGTAAAGATTTGGCTACCCTTAGGTCTCTTGTGTTATTACCTTAATACCATTTGAATGACTACCATTCCCTAATACCACCTGAATCTTGTCATGCCTTCTAAAAGTTACTATGAACATACTTTACTTTCTTCATCTTTAAGTAGATAATTACTGAGTTAATTCATTTTTCTGTATAACTTTTTTATCTATAAAAACTGACAATACATTAAAAAGGTACATCTAAGGTCTGACAAATGTAGATTACATGGTAGTAGAGAATGGAGGCAATCTTAGTACAAAGAGAAATTATGTGACTGTACATCTGAAGATATTATTCATATATGAGCCCCAAGTCAGTGACCACAAGAAAATACAGATTGAACACCCCTAACTCAAAATCTGAAATACTACAAAATCTGAAACTTTTTGAGTACCAGCATGTCACTCAAAGGTCATAGTCAAAGAAAATGCTCATTGGAGCAATTTCAGATTTTGGATTTTTGGATTACAGAAACTCAGTAAGTATAATATAACTACTTCAATATCTGGGAAAAAACAGTCTGAAATCTGAAACGCTCTGGTCCCAAGAATTTTGAATTAGGGATATTCAACCAATATGCTTTGAATTATAGGCACTGATTTGTGA
>NW_007271035.1:0-397 GCF_000164805.1 Carlito syrichta | reverse complement strand
TACAGATTCTGCCATTAATCATTCTCCAGACTTCTCCTGCGTTTTTTAAAGTCAACATCTAAAATTTTTTTCTTCCTGGGTATAAATATTTGCGGAGGTTCCAGGAGGTAAATATTGATACTTTGAAAGGAATTGTTGCCCAAGTCTTGAGTTCCCTTTTGCTGCATAAGCCACCATGATTCCACACCCACCTTTCATAGGCAGATGCATGATTGAGCCTCAGGGCATTTTCATCCTTCCTTTCTTTTCTTGAATTTTATACAGTCACTTTCCCCAAAGAATTTTATTTTAAGGTAATAGACTTGTATGCTCATGGGCCTTTTTTAATCAGTTTGGCACACTTCTGTGCAAGAAACTTGTATATCAGTCGACTTTTAGAACATTTCCTGTGATCAAA
>NW_007271034.1:0-944 GCF_000164805.1 Carlito syrichta | reverse complement strand
GCAAGTGACGGGGTGCTGTCGAGGGAGAGCGGTCAGCTTCACGGGACACCGGAGGCTGACATCCCGTCCGCGAGGTTCACGTAGTGAATTATTGTAACAGGGGCCCTCCCACCTCTTCCCCCGGGGAAGCCTGTCACTCACGTTAGGGGACACCCGGAGGTCGCCTCCATCGGCTGCCTGGCGATGTCTCGGTGTCTCACATCAAGGCTCAGGTGGAATCTGCCGCATGTGTTTCCATCCCGGGCGCCCACATCGCGGGACTCTGTGAAGCAGCCCTGAAGCGCAAGCTGGACTTCAAGTCTGTGACTCACCCTCCCTCAGCTGATTTGGGGATAGGGCCGGTGATGAAACACGCACTCACAAGCACACATCACCTTCTCACACACGCGCATATCCCCAGAACAATGAATTTTGTAGTAGAACATAAATGCCGTATCTTGGGAAATATTTTCACTTCACAATTTGAAACGATAACTCGTTCAATCTTCAATGATTAACCCTTAGGTTAAATGTGCAGCTTTTTTTCCTCACAACATCGAAAATTCTAGGCCACCCAATCTTTAGTAGGATTTGGGAATCATGAGAGCTGTGAAGAAGAGCGTACAATACTCGGAAAAACAAAATAAAATAAACCAGAACGAAACAGAAACGCCTCACACCAGAAAAACAGGGACAATCACAGCAGGCCTGAAGAGAGTCTGTGGGCTCCTCGGGAAGGCAATGAATATATCATACTCACCTGTCCTACGATTATAGTACATTTCTCATTTCCATGATTATTATGAGAAAACAACTCATCTTTTGGGAGGATACTTAATACTTTAAAGTATAACATAAAATACACTATACAGTTCTTAAACACACAGTTAAAATTTTTTTAATAGCTTCAGGGTGTCCACATGATTTTTGCTCACGTGGATACGTTCTGTTAGTGTAAAAAAGGA
>NW_007271033.1:0-682 GCF_000164805.1 Carlito syrichta | reverse complement strand
TTCTTAAAATAGTTTTAGTTGTTTGACTTTCACATTTTAAATTTTGAGGTGGGGAAAGGGATTGGGAATCAGAAATTACTTATTGGGTACAATGTTCACTCTCTGGGGAATGGACCACCTGAGACCCCACCCCCACCACTCTACGATATGTCTATGTAACAAAGCATGCACATGTACCTCCTGAATCTAAAATAAAAATGGAAAATAATAGAGTGCCTGTGAGTATTGTTACAATATAAATACTCTGGAGGATGCTTCCTTTTACTAAAACCTGGATTTTGCTGCCTAGAGTAAAATCAAGAAGAAGCACCAATTACAGAAAGGTGACTTGCCTGGGTATACTGAGTGTGGCACACCACAAAAATTGAGTGTCTCAGAAAGAAACATGAACAATGTCTTATGTTTACTCAGTTTTTTTATTTTCTATACATATTTTTATGATCTGGAGATGCTTCATTATCATAGTCCTTGCATGCCTGTAATTCTGGCTACTTGGAAGGCTGAGGCGGAAGGATCACCAGAGTCCAGCAGGTCGAGGCTGTGGTGGCCGGGCGCAGCCACTGCATTCCAGTCTGGGTGACAGAGTGAGACTCCAACTAAAAAAAAAAAAAAAAATAGCCCTAAAATGCCAAAGACTGTCAGAAACATCTGATGTATATTCCAAAGACATGACTCAGTTACC
>NW_007271032.1:0-709 GCF_000164805.1 Carlito syrichta | reverse complement strand
CTGTTGTAGCCATTTAAAAAAAAAAAAAAATCTTCCCACAGTGGGCCTTGGCACACAGTAAAAGTATTTAATACATGTTAAATAAATGAAACAAAATGAGATTCACAGTTATTTATTTTTATCCCATTAGGGAATATTAGGCAAATGTGTATAAAATAATATCTATGAAGCTGGGCTCGGTGGCTCAGCCTGTAATCCCGTGCCTTGGGAGGCTGAGGTGAGTCAATTGCCTGACCCTGCGGGTTCAAGACCTGCCTGGGCAACTAGGTGAGACCTCATCTCTACAACAAATCAAAAAATTAGCCAGGTGTGGTAGCGCGTGCCTGTAGTAACAGCTACTTGGAAGGCTGAGGCAGAAGGATCACCAGAGCCCAGCAGGTTGAGGCTACGGTGGCTGGAAGCGGCCACTGTACTCTAGTCAGGGCGACAGAATGAGACTCCAACTCAAAAATAATAATAATAATAATTGTGTATTAATAATAATAGTAACATATTAGCTATCATTTGTTACGCTCTTAGTTTGTGCCAGGCACTAAGCTAATTTATTTACAAGCATTTAATCCCCACAAGGGAGACTGGTACTATGATAACTCCCAGTTTTAGATGAGAAATTGAGGCCCAGAGTTGTAACTTGAACCAGGTTACCTAACTAATAAGTCTGTGTGGCACATACATATACACAAACATACAACTTAATTTGTCCACCATG
>NW_007271031.1:0-753 GCF_000164805.1 Carlito syrichta | reverse complement strand
TGGGCTCGGGCACTCTTCCAGCTCAGCCTTCCAAGTGTCTGGAACTTTGTTGAGCTCAGGGAGAAACGAACTGAACGTGCACCACAGGGAGGAGAGTTTGATGGCACCTTTTTTTCCAAGTTGATGGGCGGGTGTCAGACAGGCCTGTTAGCGTCCTCTTGAGCCACAGCGCCATCGTGAGGAAATAGTTTCATAGATGAGTCGGACAGACCTTTGCCTGCCCTAGCCTTTGAGGAAGCAAGGGTTGAACAGAACTGGCAGAACCCAGAGCAAGATGCAGACATTTGGGGAATTTCTGAGGACTGAGGGATCGAGACTGAGTCAGCAGCTTCCAAGAGGTCTCAGCACAGACAGGAGGGGGAAAGGGTTTCAGTTTCCTCAGAGTTTGAGCAGTTCTAGAGCATACCATTTGCAGTCAAGATCAGGCCTTGTGGTATTTACCATAGAAACAGGGTACGAGGAGTTGTAGGCATCTTGTTTCTTTTTTTGTGTGAATTCTCACTCTTGTCGCCCAGGCTAGAGTGCAGTGAGGTGCTCATGGGCATCGCAGACTCCAACTGGTGGACTCAGGCTATGCCCCCGACTCACCCTTCCTGGTAGCTGGAAGGTCTTTGAGATGCACGCCACCGTGTCGGGCTCACAGGTTAACTGACAAATCATTCCAAGTTGTGCCTGAAAATGATAAGACCCACGACTAGTTATCACCTGGAGAACTGGCCATATACATGACCTGGCTCTATCCTCTTCCTGAGG
>NW_007271030.1:0-332 GCF_000164805.1 Carlito syrichta | reverse complement strand
TAAGGAGCCTCCATAATTCATTTCAGAAGACTTGAACACCCCCACAGAATTCCGGATTAATAGGCAAACAAACAAGGAGTAATTGTCTCCACTCCAGGGAAACCTCAGTGATGACATCAATCTGACCTTTGCTTAACACTTTCTGCTTACTTCTAACACATTCTCCACAACAAGGTTCCCTTTCCCAGAGGCAGTTCATTGCAGAATATTTATCACATTCTCATTCATCCACAGAAAGAGAAATTTCATGATTAGCAGGATAACAGATAAGGCAAGATATGATAAGTTATCCCACGATGAAATGAAGAGAGGATGTAAAGGGGCCACTCTGA
>NW_007271029.1:0-549 GCF_000164805.1 Carlito syrichta | reverse complement strand
GGTAAAAAAGTGCCATAAAAAGACATAACCAGCCCAGTGGCTACATTGCATTTTGCTCAAATTCTGATAACTTCCTCCACTGTTAACATTCTTTAGTCTTTCTTTTGATGTCAAACTGTGATCCCTGTGATCCACCTTCTGTTTTTTTCTTCCTGAGCTCCATAATAAGCCAAAAAATTAGCCAGGTTTCATGGCATGAGCCTGAAGTTCCAGCTTCTTGGAAGGCTGTGGTGGAAGAGTTTCCTGAGCCCAACAGTTCGAGGTTGCACTGTCTGTGACTGTCTAGTCTGAGTGACAGAGTTAGACTCTGACTCTAACAATCAAATCAAAAAATAAAAAAACTTTTAAAAATGAAAAATGTATAATGTTGGAAAAATCATGAAGAAAGAGGCATTGCATATGTTTATACTGTTAGAAGTATAAGTTAGACCTTACATTTGCGAAACACTTTGGGGTTAGCTGTTCATGTACTAACATGAACAGTATAGGAACTGCAAACTTAAGAATATATTTGAGAGAAATCATCCTCTATGAAATGAAAAAACATGG
>NW_007271028.1:0-832 GCF_000164805.1 Carlito syrichta | reverse complement strand
TTACAACAATAATAAAAAAGAGACACTAAAAGGCAGTTGGGTTAAATAAATGAAGATACATATATACCATAATAATAATAATAATAATAATAATACATATATACCATAAAATAATACCATAAAATCATTACAAAAAGATAAGGTAAGAAACATGAAAATACATCCTGACATGGAAATATGTCTATGAGAAAGTGGTAAGAATAATCATGTTGAAAGACAATATGTAAACAGGAATCCTATAATCCTAAATTCAAGTGTATGTGGTATACATGTACATGCACCCATAAAACCCCACCCACTTCCTGACCATGTGACAATAGTCAGTTAACAATTGTTACCCAGGAAAGTGGTAGAAAATTATAAAAGGAGGAAATTTCATACATTTTTATGCTTTTGTATTTAGAAGCACAAATTACATTATGAATTTTCTATATGCTTTATAATTTATATGACATTCATATATAAACTATATAATTGTTAATAGCTAATTTTAAAATCAGCTCTAAACAAAGCAAAAATGCATGCCCAAAGAATAGAAACAGTGAAGAAAATAAAATACAGGAAGATTAAATTTCTTTCAAAGCAAATATTACTCATCATTCAATCTGAGTCAGGAAAATTATTTAATGTTACTCCCACAAACAAGTTTGAAATGACACCACATTCTAATATATGTGTCAGAAAGAATTAGTTATAAAATATATCCTGAGTCCTAGCTTGGGCAATTAGACAAGAGAAGGAAATTAGGGGTATCCATATAGGCAAAGAGGAAGTCAAGATATCCCTCTTTGCTGATGATATAATCCTATACCTTGAAAATCCAAGATAATCG
>NW_007271027.1:0-694 GCF_000164805.1 Carlito syrichta | reverse complement strand
TTTTTAATATCACTCATCCTCAAGGGAAATACAAATTAAAAACCACAATGAGTTATACTCTCATACCTGTTAGGATGACTGTTATCAAAAAGATGGAAGATAGCAAGTGCTGTTGAGGGTGTGGAGAAAGGGAACCCTTGCACACTGTGGGTGGGAATGTTAATTAGTACAGCCATTGTGGATTATTGTAGAAGTTTCTTTAAAAAAAACTATAAATAGCCCTACTGTGTGACCTGGCACCTCACTGCTGGGTATATTTTCATAGGAAATATGATCAGTACATTGAAGGTTTCTGCAATCCTATATCCCCTGTAGCACTAATCACAGGAGTCAAGCTGTGGGATCAACATAAGCATTCATCAATTCATGAGTGGATAAAAAAATGGGGCAGATATATACAACAGAGTACTATTTTTCCATACACAAGAGTGAAATGCTGCCATTGGTAACAATAGGGATGAACTTGCAGTTATGTTCAGTGAAACTGTTAAGTGAAAAAACCAGAGATATGTGATCACCCTTACACGTGGATTCTTATTTTATTTTATTATTTTATTTGAAAGATGAGGAGTACAATTCAGGGTTAGGTATACAAATATTCATTATGCAGGTATCCTTATTGATGAGGTGTGCCCTCACTCCCCTGGCAGTTTCCCTCAACTGCCAATCCCATGCCCCCTTCCTGGCAGTTTCC
>NW_007271026.1:0-762 GCF_000164805.1 Carlito syrichta | reverse complement strand
AAGTGTGTACACATTCGAAGAAAAGCAGAGAAGAAAGCAGGTGTGCCTGAGATGTTGGTACAAATGCTATGACAGAAGATGCATAGCATATGATGAACAGAGAAGAGACATTTAGACCAGAGGGGTATGGTTGAGGGATGTCATCACAGAACTGCTAGTTTGTATGCTGAGTTTGGAAAAGGAAAAAGAGTTAAGCAGTCAAAAATGAACACCAAGGTTAGCTCAGGTAGAGCAAACAGTTTAGCAAAAAGTAGCAATGGGAGCAAGCAGGGTAGATTCAGAGAATTGCAATTTCGTCAATAACACTCAAGTATCATTAGAGAAGTGAGCACAATGACGCGTGAGACTGGGGATTTAATAAGTGCACAGGTGCCGGGCTCGGTGGCTCAGCCTGTAATCCCGCACCTTTGGGAGGCTGAGGTGAGTGGATTGCCTGAGCCTGCGGATTCGAGACCCGCCTGGGCAGCGAGACCTCTTTTCTACAATAAATAAAAAAAATCAGCCAGGCGTGGTAGCGCATGCCTGTAATTCCGGCTACTCGGAAGGCTGAGGTGGAAGGATCGCCAGAGCCCAGCAGGCCGAGGCTGCGGTGGCCGGAAGCGGCCACTGCACTCCAGTCTGGGCAACAGAGTGAGACTCCACCTCAAAAAAAATAAAAAATAAGTGCACAGGTCAGGTTAAGTTAAAGATTAGAATGGGGAATCACTGAAGGATTTTACAGAGGGAAGCCCACTAAGGCAGTGGGAGTTGAGGAAATATATT
>NW_007271025.1:0-645 GCF_000164805.1 Carlito syrichta | reverse complement strand
CATAAAGAAGGACAAATGTATAGACTAAGCAGCAACTTGCAAAGATTTCTAGTTGATCATAGAGGACTAGAATCAAAGAACAGAGTTTCATACGTCCTCACTCATAAACAGACCTTGAATAATTATAACGTTATAACAAAGTGTTTGGCAGTAGTGGGAAACTGTCAGGGGGGTGTGATTGGCAGTTGAGGGCAATTGATTGGGGAGGGAGGGGCATACCTCATCAACAATGGTACTCACATGATCAATGTTTATATCCCTATCCCTGAAATGTACCCCACATCTTTATAATAAAATTGTTTTTAAAAGTAAGAATATGTATAACCTGAAAAATAAACAGATGTTCGTAATCTCCATAAATATGGAACTTGGTTAGAGGAATTCTTATTTCCTACAAATGGGATGCCAAATAACAATAACAAGTGATGTGATCTTAAAAGGTTAACTTTTTTCATATTACATAATAATCCTGAGTGTAATTAAAAAAAAAAGAAAACTCACTTCAGTGGAAATAACAAATGCAAGTTTAAGAGTGGAAGAAATAATTTAACAAGTTAAAGTCTTATAAAATAAAAACTGCAAATCTACTAACCATGGAAAAGTTAGACATTAATATACCTTATGAAGAGAAGTCATTTGGTAATT
>NW_007271024.1:0-331 GCF_000164805.1 Carlito syrichta | reverse complement strand
AACACCATGAGCCCCATGCCCCACCCTCCTTAATCACCTGATTTCACCCTGAGTGACTTTTTTTTGTTTGCCGGATGGAAAAAGCCCTCAAGGAGAAACATTTTGCCGATGTGGAAGAGATGAAACAAAAAAGGGCAGAAGCACTAAAAGGCATCAAAATTGATGAGTTCAAATCTGTTATGAGCAGCGGAAAAAGCATCTCGATCAGTGGATTGCATCAAATAGCACACACTTTGAAGATGAGTGAAGCTGAAACATGTAAGAACAGATACACAACTTTTTATAAATAAATTCTGGAGATTTTGTTGTTGATGTTCGCCTCTCGTATTTT
>NW_007271023.1:0-430 GCF_000164805.1 Carlito syrichta | reverse complement strand
CCGAGTCCAGCTGTATTTTTCTTTGTAATAATTAATTATAATTATATCAATATATAATTATATAATTTTGAGTCTCCAACTCAAAAAAAATGCATTTGCCATCCTCCTTGATTTGCAGGACTGCCTCAGTGGTTTTGTTTGCTGGGAAAAGCCTCACAACCTGTGCCTCTTCTATTGACCCTTACTTTGAATTCAAAGATTCTATTTAAGAGTTTAATATATGAGGATTTCTTTGATTCCTCCTCAGTTCTACTTAGTTTCACAGAGAAAAAAATTGTTTGAATAAGTGAACAGGGGTTCAAGATAAAATAATCAAAACGAATTTCTAATCTTTATTTTTATGATAAATTTATGAGTAACTTGTACTAGTCACCTATGTATGATTACAATCCTTTGCATGTCTTAATATTTGCTTTGTAGCCCATTATGG
>NW_007271022.1:0-897 GCF_000164805.1 Carlito syrichta | reverse complement strand
TCCCTCCCCTCCTTCCACTCCAAGGCCTGGACCATTGTGCTCTGTCAGATCTTCCCGGTGCCAACCCAGGTCAAGAAGCTGGCACGGGAGCCCTATGGGCAGAGTGCAAACTCGTAATATCTTCCCCCAGAGTTGCATGACACCAACGCAGTCATTCTTGAGCTGGGTCTCCTTGGTAGGAAAACTTTGTTATTATTATCGCTGTTATTATTTTGAGTTAGGGTCTCACTCTGTTGCCCAGGCTGGAGGGCATTGGCATTATCATGACTATCACAGCTCACAGCAGCCTGGACCTCCTGGACTCAGATGATCCTTCCACCTCAGCTTCCCAAGTACCTGGGACTACAGGCTCACGTAATCACAACTGGATAATTTCATTCATGCATTCATTCATGTATGTATGTATGTATGTATGTATGTATAGAGGTGAAGTCTCACTATGTTGCCCAGGCAGGGCTTGAACTCCTGAGCTCAAGCAATCTGTCGTCTTCGGCTGCCCAAAATGCTGGAATTACAGGCACAAGTCATCCTGCTGGACATTCAGTAGGAAAGGTTTCTGTTCCTCTAACTTCCTGGTAGAAATTACTGATTACAGCCAGAAGTGGCACAAGATAAGGCTGTTTCCAAGGAGGACCAGCATCCTCTCCTGAAGGGCAGAAAGTGACCTCTGTGCCTCATCTGGTGCAGGAAGCAGAATGTGATGTCACTGTCCACACCTGTAGTGCCACGAGCTCTGGGTAAAGGAAGGAGGGGCTTGGGAAGCCCGCTGAAAGTCCCAGACCTAGAGCGCTGAGGGAGCCCCTCCCCTGCCCACCTTATGCCTGGACGTGCCTAGGGTTTCCGCTTTAATTCCTTCCAGAAGGCCCCTCAGCACCGCCATGGAGTCTCTGAGTCCTG
>NW_007271021.1:0-878 GCF_000164805.1 Carlito syrichta | reverse complement strand
AGCACAATATTGTAAATGTTTATAATATAATACAAAATTAATATACTGACAACCAAGAAAAAGAGTAACCAAATCTCAAGAGAAGACAATAAAATAAACAGATGCCAAGCTGAAATGACCCGCATTTTGGAATTATCAGACAATGACTTTTAAAAAAAAATTTATTGTTTTATTTCAAAGATGTGAAGTACAATTCAGGATTAGGTACACAGGTGGTCAATACACAAGTAAAATTTGGCCCTCCCTTTGGTCCCCAATATGCCTAGTTTGAGATCAGGTACCCTTATTGATGTTGTGTCCCTCCCCCCTCCCACCCCAGCTGTATCCCACTACTGCCAATCCCTTTTTTATAGTATTATGGCAAATTATCAGGGTCTGCTTGAGTCCCATGTCAATGCTTGCCCTCCCCTCCGTGCCCAGTAAGGAGCTGACTGGGATGTGTTCACACTTGAAGAGTGTGTGAAAGCCTCTAGGCATTGGACAATTTGCATTTCTATACAGAAAATATATTTTTGAATGGCTGCTGTGTTCCAGGGACAGAGATAAACAAAATTATTTTACAGCCCACCAGTTGTTCATAGAATATTTTGTGGATAGTGACTACAATTACAGTTATTTGTGATGAACTTCTAAACGAAAGGGATCCAGGAGTTACTATGAGAACACAGAACGGTGCACTATTATATCGATATAAAACTTTGAATCCAAAACACTGAGGTCTGTGGAAAGGAATGAGAGAACCTTTCCCCTGAGATCTGAAAAATGAATCTCCTAAGAGGAATGTAGTCAATTCCCCAAAACTCTACATCATCTGGGAGACAACTGAAAGTACTGTTTCTCATTTTTATTTTATTTTATTGCGTTTTTGCTCTTACTTT
>NW_007271020.1:0-777 GCF_000164805.1 Carlito syrichta | reverse complement strand
CAGGGGAAAATGTTTCAATTATAGCATATTAATTTTAAGATATCCTGTTCACTAAAAGCAACATTAAAAGATAAATGCAGGTGTAGAAAATATTTTCTTTTTTTTTTTTTTTTTTTGAGTTGGAGTCTCACTCGGTCGCCCAGACTGAAGTGCAGTGGCCGCTCCCGGCCACCGCAGCCTCGACCTGCTGGGCTCTAGTGATCCTTCCGCCTCAGCCTTCCAAGTAGCCAGAAGTACAGGCATGTGCTACCACGCCCGGCTCATTTTTTTGTTTATTGTAGAGATGAGGTCTCGCCAAGTTTCCCAGGTGGGTCTCGAACCCGTGGGCTCAGGCAATCCACTCATCTCAGCCTCCCGGAATTACAGGCTGAGCCACCGAGCCCGGCTTAGAAAATATTTTCAGAGGATATACAGTCAAAACGTTAGTTAGAGTGTAGAATTTTTAAAGTTTTCATGCAAAACAATAAGAAAAACCACAAATAAGTAAACAAGATATACACAGAAGAGCAAGACCAGATACATAATAAACATCTGAAAGGAGGTTCAACTTCCAGTTATCAGAGAAAAATGAATTTAAGCAAGGTACCTTCATACCCTTTTTAAAACCACTGACATAAAACATCTGAAAATTAAAACTGTTGGTGGGAAAGTACACAAATAAAACTGACTTATGCTGCCACTGGGAGTGTAGACAGGTTCATCCACTTTGAAGAGCAATTTGGCATCATCTAATATTTTTTAGCATGTTCACTTCTAGTTCTATTGTCTAGCCAGTTG
>NW_007271019.1:0-741 GCF_000164805.1 Carlito syrichta | reverse complement strand
CCCCACTCCAGTCTGGGGGACAGAGTGAGATTACAACTCAAAAAAAAATTACAATGTCGCAGAAAGGTATGAGAGGGAGAAACAGGTTATGTTTTTTTTTTGTTTTTTTTTTAAAGGCAGGCCGGTCTTGGTGGCTCAGCCTGTCATCCCAGTTCTTTGCAAGGCCAAGGTGACTGGATTGTCTGAGCCCATAAGTTCAAGACCCACCCGGGCAACTTGGAGGGACTTCATCTCTACCAAAAATCAAAAATTAGCTGGGCATGGTAGCACACGGCTATAGTTACTGCTACTTGGAAGGCTGAGGTGTAAGATTGCCAGAACCCAGCAGGAGGAGGCTGAGGTGGCCGGGAATATGCCACTGTACTCCAGCCTGGACAACAAAGTGAGACTCCAACTCAAAAAAAAAAAAAAAAAGCAGACAGACCAAGATTACTCTTTCATGGCTGCCCCTAGACAAGGATGGGGGTGAGGCCTTTTTAAGCAACTTTCTCCAACTGCTTTTCAGGCTCAATATGTGAGTGTGAGAGCTTCTCAAGGTATGCTCCCAGGACTCCTGAGGGCATAATCCTTCTGGAAGACTTCAGGGCATTTTTTGTGTGTGTGCCAGAAATCAGAATTTCTGGGGGATGGGCCACGAACCCCTCTGCACCCCCAGGCCTACCATTAGTGGGTTAATTCCACCTGGATGTGACTTTCTAACTCTGTCCCATCCTGTTCTGTGCAGTAACTCCCACCATCAGA
>NW_007271018.1:0-854 GCF_000164805.1 Carlito syrichta | reverse complement strand
ACTGAGCGTTAGGGATCAGGGAGGGCCGTGGACCTCGAGACCGCTAGGACGTGTTCGAGAGCCGTAGACCCCATTTTCCTCCCCATTTTGCCATGCAGCACAAGAACAACCTAAAGGAACTCTGCTGGCATAAGCTGAAGACTCTGTGACTGTGACAGGCATAGCTGACTCTAGAAACCCATTGTTCCTGTTTCCCATAAACTGCGGTTTCGGCCTAGGTATTAGATATAATTCAAACTCAGGTCACATTTGGGAGCCTTTTATATGGTACAAGCATCTGTGTAAGATTTAAAAGAATATACTTAGGGAGAGCTGTTTGCAGCTTTTCAATGGTGAAGATGATTTTCGAGAGTGGCCCAGCACAGAGTTTGGGCCCAGCATGTACTTTGGACTGGGCTGCATTCTTTTGGGTCAGCTTTAGCTACAGTTAGTGTAAGGTCTCTTTTCTACCTTTTATAGAAATTGAATTTATTTTATTCATAGAAGGTATTGTAGAATAGGGCATGCTACGAATCATGTTAGTTCATACATAATCAATCAGAATATTTTTAGGTTTAATAAGAATATAGTTAACTTTAAGAATTTTCATCGTCTCCACTTTCTACTATCGAAGTTTTTGCCTTAGTACATTTACAATTTACATTTAGGTTTTAGAAGCTTTGCTGCTGCTAATCAACTTTATATATTAGAATTAAGAATTGGAAAACTTTCATAGAAATTAGGATAAACATATAAGACTTTGGAATAGCCATTTTGTTAAGAGATTGTCGTCTATTGTTCCAAAAGGTGGCCCACCGTGGACCTTGGACTGGGCCACATCCTGTAGGGCCCAGTGTGGTCTTGGACTGGGACAC
>NW_007271017.1:0-771 GCF_000164805.1 Carlito syrichta | reverse complement strand
TAGCACAATAAAATTATGCATTCTATTAACACATGTCAAATTTTTTATTCTTAGGAAAAAATGTAACACTTTATATTATATATTATTTATTTAATTATTTTTTTGAGTTGGAGTCTCACTCTGTCGCCCAGACTGGAGTGCAGTGGCCACTCCCGGCCACTGCAGCCTCGACCTGCTGGGCTCCGGCAATCCTTCCACCTCAGCCTTCCAAGTAGCTGGAACTACAGGCGTGCACTACCACACCCAGCTAATTTTTTGATTTATTGTAGAGATGAGGTCTCACCAAGTTGCCCAGGTGGGTCTCAAACCCATGAACTCAGGCAATCCACTCACCTCAGCTTCCCAAAGGCACAGAATTACAGGCTGAGCCACCGAGCCTGGCTTGGATACATAATTTAAAAGATGTATTTTTTCATAATAGAGTTGCCTTTGCCCTCCACTCACCCAATAAAGGGAAGGCACTGAAGAATTTTTAAACAGCTGTCTCTTTTAGAAAATGAACTGATTAAAAGGAATAAGTTTATATCTTATTGATTGCTTTATATGTTGCTTGTTAACTGGGGACTTTGGGAGAGGTCCCTTAATTTATTTGAAACATATTAAATGATAGTTTATAATCAGTTTTCACTCATGGGATATGGCTCCAAGGTCAACCAATTCCATCCCAAGTGGTATACCTTTATAGACAAGATAAAAAGCTGACTGAGTTTGGTATGCTTGTGTCTTCATCTCTTTTTTTTTCCACATATTGATTTTTTAGATCACAGAATC
>NW_007271016.1:0-832 GCF_000164805.1 Carlito syrichta | reverse complement strand
ATCATGGTAAATTTTTCATGAGGTCATAAGTGAAAACTAGAAAAGAAAAAGTAGCGGTGGACTATGGGTATTTGAGACACTTTTTCATGAAATTTACTTGTGTTTTGGGAGTCAACTTAGGTCCAATTCTATATACTTAATTTCTATGTAATGATACAGTATTTCTGCAAATGTCCAACTTTATGGCATTAAATGTTTGATAACAATCGATGGGTCTGTCAATTTGCCTGATAACTTTGTGGACAATGTGAAGCATCCAGTCTCTATTAAAACTCAGTAGAAGCTTAAAACTCTTTCTCAAAAGAAGAGTAGTTATCTGGAGAGGATGGAAGCACTTTTTTTCTGCCTGTGCTATGATTTACCTGTAATACAGCAATCTGCTGAAAGCTCCAGATAGTATCTCTCTATTTGCCATAGACACTTCAAGTATCTGCTAGAATGCACGACCCAAGTGTCAGAGCAGCTTGTACAGCAGCCTGGATCTGTGGCAAAGCCTTCTCATATTCTGGACCCCTAAACACTAATAGATCTTTTTGGTCACTTGGAAAGTGAATCGTAATGACATACCCAGAAGAGAAATGAGTTTCTTCCAAAATCCCAAAAGGCCCACATACCTAATGGGATGCATTTTTGTTGTTGCTATTGTTGGAAGGGCCAGATTCAACAATTTATCCATCACCTTAAAATGAATCATTGCCACTAGAATTCTAGAAATGTCACTGAGGGTAGACAGGTCCAGTATTTCTGTTGAATATATTTGGTTCATATATCCATTCACTAAATGTCAAGAGTGTAAACAAGCAGTGTGATATTTGATGGGGAAAAAAGGAAA
>NW_007271015.1:0-516 GCF_000164805.1 Carlito syrichta | reverse complement strand
CTGAATACACAGAAGTGTCGGAAATACTCAGGTCTAGGATAAATGTTGCTACCAGCCTGCTGAATAAAGACTGAAAGCAACACCCAGAAGGATCAAAATGTTCATTGGTCACTTAACCAAACCCCAGAACAAAGTTCAAGAATATTTACAGAAATTCAAAAGTTCAGAGGTCCTGAGAGGACAACAATAGATTTAGGTTAAGAGCATGCTATTGAGAGACCCAAGAAACCAAGAAACTTATTTGCTGTAAAAGTAGCATTTAGTTCACTATATTTCATACATCCCCACCTCATGTTTACTATATATTTTGTGTATTCCTACCTCATATATTTTATGAAATCTTAGTACTTTAAATCCTACCTCAGACCCCGTAGAATTAGGCATATGTCGGGTTTTAAGCAGTGTTTGTATTTAGAACTCTTGAGTTAAGCATTGTCAGCCCCAAATTAGTAGACTAACTTCTGCTTTTACAACGGGATGTAAATGATAAAGCGATAAGCCCCTTTCAGACATTCG
>NW_007271014.1:0-717 GCF_000164805.1 Carlito syrichta | reverse complement strand
CCCAAAATGTAGAGTAAGTTGGCCAGGAGGATTTGCCAGGTCTTAGATATATTCTCTGCTGTCTTTTCATGTACAAAGGTTTAAAAAAACTTATTATAGTATGACAATTTTTCAGACAAGGTTGTTTATTTCAAAAAGATATATCTTGAACTGCCATAAATAATTTCACATCAAATAAGAAAACAAAACATTTTAAGTCTATTATAATTTTATTCAAGGATACAACCAGATTTCAAGGATCATTGCATTGAATGAAAACTACAACTCCTTAGGTTCTAAAAAACAGTTTAAAGGTACCAAATCCTAGAAATCGCTGTAACTTTTTAAAGAAATAAATGGTTTACTCCAGAAAGTCAATTCTACTAGTTTGTCTATTCAGTCTATAAAACTTTGCTAGCAAATATATGTGTCATCTTTAGTCACCTAGAAAATTATGAGGGACACAAAAGCATCCCCAGTTTATTAAGAAAAAAAAAACATCGTGGAAAGAACACTAAGTAGAAAGGTAAAGGACAGTAGCACATAATATCAGTGTCCATTTCTGAAATTGACTCAACACAAAACTGATATCATTTCTTGGTCAACAAATTAGAATGACAAATTATAAAGGGCAACCATGCAGTCTAGCAGTTTTTGTGACTAAATCTACATATACAAGATAAATAAGCAAAAATATCATCCTCTGTCCAAGAAGTTGCTGCCAACAGTGATGCCTGG
>NW_007271013.1:0-772 GCF_000164805.1 Carlito syrichta | reverse complement strand
ATTTATACAATTGGAAGACCCAAACTGCTAAATTCTCTGATAATCCAAAAGATCTTACTGACCTACTAGAAAGTATTCTTTTTACCCACCAGCCCACCTGGGATGATTGTCAAATGCTTTTAAAGTTTCTCTTTAACCATGGAGGAAAGGGAAGGCATCCAGGTGGAAGCCCGGAAATTGGTTCTGGGAGAAGACAGGCAGCCTACCCAGAATCCGGACTTCATCAATGCAGTCTTTCCCTTGTCCCACCCTGCATGGGACTTCAACATGGCAGAAGGTAAGGAGAGGCTCCGAGTCTATCGCCAGACTCGAATGGCGGGTCTCAGGGCTGCGGCACGCAAGCCTACCGATTTGGCCAGGGTATATGATGTTAGACAAGATAACGATGAAAGTCCAGCTGCCTTCCTAGAAAGAATTATGGAAGCCTTCAGGTGGTACACTCCTATGAACCCGGAAGTGCCAGAAAACAAGGCAGCTATTATAATGGCTTTTATTAATCAGGCTGCCCCAGATATTAGAAAAAAGTTGCAGGAAGTAGAGAGATTAGGCGAGAAAGGCCTTCAGGACTTATTAATAGTGGCAGAAAGAGTGTACAACAACCGAGAAAGTCCAGAAGACCAGCAGACCAGAGTGAACAATCATCAGACTCGCAACTTGGCCAAAATCCTGCTGGCCACAACCACTAATGACCCACGGGAAAAACAGAGATGTCTTAAGAAACTGGCTGCAAAGCCAGGTAAGGAGGACAGTCGTCAGAAAGGGTGCCCCAAAG
>NW_007271012.1:0-602 GCF_000164805.1 Carlito syrichta | reverse complement strand
TAATATTGAAATCTTTTCAAACTCATTCTATGAGGCCAGGATCACCCTGATATTAAAAGTAGGCAAGGACAAAACGAAAAAGAAAAGAAAGCGCCAATAAATTTTCATAAATGTAGATATTAGACAAAATATTAGAAAACCAAATTTAAAATAGCATATTAAAATGATTAGGAGGCCATAATCAAATGACATTCACCAAGAGTGAGTCAGCATATGCAAATAAATAAATATGATACATTACATCAACAAAATCAAGGGCAAAAAGTATATGATCATTCAACAGATGCTGTAAGAAATTATTTGATACAATTCAACTTCTATCCATAAAATTTTGCACAATTAGGTGTAGAATGAATGTATCTCAACACAGAGAAAGTTATATAAGACAAACCCAGAGATATTATCATATTGAGTAAAGAGTAGTTGAAAGCATTTCCTCTAAGATCTGGAACAAGACAAGGGTGTCCAATTGAATTATTTTTATTCAGCCGAGTACTGGTATACCTATCCAGACCAGTTGTCAAGAAAAAAAATTAAAGCATCCAGTTTAAGAATGAGTAAGTCAAATTTATATCTGTTTACAAACGACATCTTATATATAG
>NW_007271011.1:0-1010 GCF_000164805.1 Carlito syrichta | reverse complement strand
TTCGGGTACAACAAAAGAATGATGCTGGGTGAAGCTCCCTGCCTCATTATTTATAAAAAATCATAGGAAGGGTGAAGAGGACCTATACAAGATACTTGTGTAGTGATACGAAAAGTAGCAAATATTTGCAAAGCTCCTTTAAGCAACTATTTTGTTTCCTTACTCTATGTTTTTTGGGGGTACACAATTTTCTTATATTTATTATGTAGTATTGCAGTGGCCCTATATTATTACACAAATTACAAGTATTGATAGCTTTCATTACGGATGTCCTATCCTAAGGACTTTATTTACCCATCTAAGCTGATGCTCAAAAGTATCTTGTGACATTAATCTTTTCTTCACCATTTTGGAGGTTTAGGAAGGTTAAAATTAATCTAAGGTGATAGAGGCAGCAGAGCTGGGCTCAACCATCCACATGACTCAGTCCAAAGTGTTTATCACCAGAGTTTTTCTGTGAACTCTTGAGGGAATCCTGAGTATCTGGGAAAGGTCTTCAGTTCCTGTATGCACAGCCTCTGTCCCTACAGAGGCTTCTCTGGTGATCAACTTCTCCTCTCTACACTCATCTCTATGACAATTGTGTTGCCTAGAGAAGGAAGTTTGAGATGGCTCTCCATTGTGAGCCCAATTGTTACTCATTGCTGTGGATGTTGGTAGCCACGGGGGCAGGCCTGGTTCTGGGGGATGGGTGAGCTGTGGTCACTTGGCAAGATGGCCTCAGAAGTCAGTGGGGCAGGGGGGAAGGTGCATCCTCATTTGCTGTAAAGAGCTTGGGACCTGGAGACAGAACACCATGGTTTGAGCCTTCATTCATCTGCTAGCTGCATGATCCTGAGAAAATTATCTAGCCCCTTTAAGCCTCAATTACACAGCAGTGAAGAATACCTGTCTTGGCTTCCTCTCTGGATGATTATGAAAATCAAATGACAATCTTGAAAGAAATTGCTTTGTGAATTGTAAAGTTTTACAAAATGTTGGTTATTTTTATCAGGATGATAAGTAGGGTG
>NW_007271010.1:0-533 GCF_000164805.1 Carlito syrichta | reverse complement strand
CTGGGCTCCAGCTATCCTTCCTCCTCAGCCTTCCAAGTAGCTGGAACTACAGATGTGAACTACCATGCCACTAATTTTTGATTTATTGTAGAGATGAGGTCTCACCAAGTTGCCCAGGTGGGTGTCAAACCCGCAGACTCAGGCAATCCACTCACCTCGGCCTCCCAAAGCATTGGGATTACAGGCTGAGCCACCGAGCCCGGCCTGCAAATCCATTTCTTAAAAAAAAAAAGTTCTTGAGGGGAAAAATATAAAATACCTAAATTTCAAAAGATGGACTACTACCATACTCTTTGCTCTCTGTCTTTGAGTGTCCAAAGATAGAGGATTTCACAGTATGTTTTCAATCATTCAACTTTTGCAAACGTATACAAATAGGCTCCTCACTAGCAGTCCTGTTTGGGCAATTAATAGCAAGCAATATGCTTGAATTAGAGGTCCAATTTCCTCTTGAATGCAGTTTCTCCTCTTCTTGGCAACAAAGCCATTTGCAGAGATCTGGAAATCACGAGTTTCCTAAGTGGAAGGAGGTG
>NW_007271009.1:0-511 GCF_000164805.1 Carlito syrichta | reverse complement strand
GTAGTATACATGAAAGCAGGAAATTTATTAAAAATGTTAGCTCAGATCCCGCTAGGTAGCAAAACAATACATATCGTTAACATTACCATCATCATTATTTTTTAAAAATTACCCTTAAGTGGGGTAAAATGTACATACAATAAAATGCACCCATGAATTATGACAGGTGTGATACCTGTGTAACTATTGCCATAATTCAAATATTGAACATTTACATCAGCCAAAAACCATTATTTTAAAATAGAAAAACTGATGTCTTATATAGTAGTAATGCAAAGGAGTAGTCAGTGTGTAAAGCAAAATATCAACCATAAATGAGAATGAGTAAGTGATAGGTATAATTACAAAATGAGGGGGAAGGCATGTTCCTTTTGAGGGAGGTGGGACAAGCCAGGTGTACTGCACATGATTGCTTGTGTACTTTAATTGTTTTTTGGTGGAAGAGTTCATTCACTATTCATTATGTGTTTGGAGTGGGGGTGTGTGATCGTCAGATCAAGTGTCATCATTT
>NW_007271008.1:0-779 GCF_000164805.1 Carlito syrichta | reverse complement strand
AGCTGAGTTGACAAAGGGGAAAGAGAAGAAATAGCCACAAAACTAGGGGGCTTTCCACGAGACTGTAATATCATGGAAGTAAAGGAGAGAAGTATTTAAAAAACTTAGAGAGAAAAAGAGGTTGAGTATTGTTGAGAGTCAAGCGAGAGCAGGGCTATGAGACGCCCATTGTTTTAAATCACCTAGAAATCACAGGTGACTCGATATAGAATTATCATAGTAGAAGAATGGGGTTGCAAGTTAGAGAGGAATGGGTTGAGTAGTGAATAGGGATTGAAAAAATTAGATGGTAAGGGATTCATGTAAATAGGAAGGAAAAATACATTTTGTAAATTGCTGAGCTTAGTTTGGGATCATATTGTGAAATTTAATTGACCAATAATACCAAATAATACTTAATATTTTATGATACCTTACGATTTACAGAATAGACTCATATATTGCTTTTACTATAATCTATCTAATTTTAACTTTTTTTCTTTTGGCATTTTTAGGGCCTTATTTTTGTTTCTCTTGATTCCTTCCTTTACTTGTTACACTATGACTAGTTCTTGCCTTTTTGTTTGTGACTCTGCCTCCTCTTTCTGGTTTAACTGCCTTTTTATGGTATTTGTTTTTGTATTTGTCTGTATCTTGTACCTGTGTATGTTCAGTTTCAGTGTGACTTACTTTTGGCCTAGAGTTGACTGAGCTCTTCAATCATGCAGATTTCCTGGGTCTTCTGAGCCACAGTACCTTACCTGTAAGCTGAGACATGTAAGCACATGACCAGACTATTA
>NW_007271007.1:0-895 GCF_000164805.1 Carlito syrichta | reverse complement strand
CCTCAAGCTCATCCTTGATTTCTGGGCATTGCCTGGAGTGATACTGTTTTGCACTGCGAGGACCACATTGACAAGCTTTGGTGGTGTCTCTCTGTCCAACACCAGTCATCAAGCAGGTCATCAAGCCTGTGAACTTGGAAGTGCCCTCCAAGTGGACTGGCCACATCCCTAGGGATGTGGTGCAGAACGTGGCCCAGATCAACCCCATGCTGGCTTGACGCAGCTATGAGCCCTATGCAAACTCACCTAACTAAGGCAACCCTGACTCCATTGTCATCAATAACATAAACTGGGTCTTGAAATGTTACTATAAAACACCAGTCAATCTGAACGGATATTTTCAGGTGAACCAGACCAGCACCTCCTTCCACTTAGGAAACTCGTGATTTCCAGATCTCTGCAAATGGCTTTGTTGCCAAGAAGAGGAGAAACTGCATTCAAGAGGAAATTGGACCTCTAATTCAAGCATATTGCTTGCTATTAATTGCCCAAACAGGACTGCTAGTGAGGAGCCTATTTGTATATGTTTGCAAAAGTTGAATGATTGAAAACATACTGTGAAATCCTCTATCTTTGGACACTCAAAGACAGAGAGCAAAGAGTATGGTAGTAGTCCATCTTTTGAAATTTAGGTATTTTATATTTTTCCCCTCAAGAACTTTTTTTTTTTAAGAAATGGATTTGCAGGCCGGGCTCGGTGGCTCAGCCTGTAATCCCAATGCTTTGGGAGGCCGAGGTGAGTGGATTGCCTGAGTCTGCGGGTTTGACACCCACCTGGGCAACTTGGTGAGACCTCATCTCTACAATAAATCAAAAATTAGTGGCATGGTAGTTCACATCTGTAGTTCCCGCTACTTGGAAGGCTGAGGAGGAAGGATAGCTGGAGCCCAGCGGT
>NW_007271006.1:0-752 GCF_000164805.1 Carlito syrichta | reverse complement strand
CATTTATGTAGCTGAAAATAGGCATTCACAGTATATAAACAAAAATTGTCAAAACTTTAAGAAAACAATGGCAAATTAAGAATAGTAGATTTTATTCAATTATTACAATAATTGCTAGACCAAACAGTTTGAATAATAGTGAAAAAATAACTATTTGAAAACATAATTAAGGAGCTGAATTTACTTGATATATATAAAAACATGAACCCACCAATTAGATGCTACTAATTTTTCTCCTACTACACAGGGAATGTGCCCATTAATGCCAACATAATGGGCTACAAAGCAAATCTTAATACATGCAAAGGATTGTAATCATACAAAGCTGGCTAGTACAAGTTGCTCAGAAATTTATCATAAAAATAAAGATTAGAAGTTCATTTTGATTATTTTATTTTATCTTGAGCCCCTGTTCACTTATTCAAACAAATTTTTTCTCTGTGAAACTAAGTAGAACTGAGGAGGAATCAAAGAAAGCCTTATATATTAAACTCTTAAATAGAATCTTTGAATTCAAAGGGTCAGTAGGCCTTTTCCCAGCAAACAAAACCATTGAGGCAGTCCTGCAAATCAAGGAGGATGAAAAATTCTTTTTTTTTTTTTTTTGAGTTGGAGTCTCACTCTATCACTCAGACTGGAGTGCAGTGGCTGCTCCCGGCCACTGCAGCCTCGACCTGCTGGGCTCCAGCGATCCTTCTGCCTCAGCCTTCCAAGTAGCTGGAACTACAGGCACGCGCTACCACGCCCAGTTG
>NW_007271005.1:0-780 GCF_000164805.1 Carlito syrichta | reverse complement strand
TATTATTTTTAAATTTTAAACCACATAATTTTAATTTTTTCCAATCACTTAAAATCTGTCCATTGGGGTGTCTGAGGGACCAGACCAGTACACACTCTCTTGGTCACGTTTTTTGAAAATCCAGAATTTGTTTTGAATGCTTGTAATTTATTCCTCAAAAGAGAATTCTAAAACAAACAAATAACTAAATAAACAGTAAACAGCAATGCTAGGAATTTCTAGGATGCTGATGGCTTTTTCCAGGCTGAGTATTCTCAGGCTTTCTTGAAGTTCCTTGTTTTTGATTTTGTTTTTTTTGTTGTTGTTCCACGACTTTCCAATGATGTCTACAAAAATGACCTGGTACAAAACTTTTTAGAGTGAACAGACCACATAGATGTAAAATGATCTGTTTCTACTTATTCCGAATTATGAACAGGCAAAATTGTCAAAAATACTCATGAATTATTAAACAGTAACCTTAGTTGTAAGATGTGGACAATCAAATGAGAGTGATTATGTCTCACTGTATGCTCCACAGAGTGTCTAGTACTTGACCTGTCCCTTAGGTGAAGTACCGTGCTTACAAGGTGGCTTAATCAGGTGGGAATGGCCAGTTTCCATGCCTTATTAAGTCCTGCAAAGTATTTAGCATTTAAAGCTTTACCAGTCTTGTAAGAGGTGTGCTAGTTAGGCATAGTCAAAAAAACAATTAGTAGTTTTATCTAGCATTACAATATAAAGTAGGGACTTACATACATTATATGACTCTAAGAGACTTCTCAACAGTTTTTAGGGACA
>NW_007271004.1:0-767 GCF_000164805.1 Carlito syrichta | reverse complement strand
CAGCAATAAGTGTACATTTATATATAATGTAATATTCCAAAAGGGACTAAATAAAGTAACAAGATCAGAGATAAATTTTTATTCTATTTTTTCCTTTACGATTTAAAAAGATCCATTAAAAATAATTTCATATAATATCAAAGTAAATGAATCCAAGATATCAGTGACCTGGGTTGAGAAACTCACACTCTGGTCTTCTAAAAGTTTCCTTGTGGACACTAATTAGGTGTAATATAAGTATTGTCTTCTCCTACTGCTGTATATGAAGCTACTATGGGATTGTTATATTATCATGCTTTCTGATTCACATAATTTTTTTATAACTCTAGTATTCTTTTGGTTTCTCCTCCTCCACCCATTTTCTTGATCACTTACCCGTATAAAATAATTTTTTTCACTTTGCCTAGAACCATGAGAATCCTAATGGAAAAGCAAGAGCTGGAACCTTGAAAAGAGAAGTTAAACAAGAAAAAATGTTGACATTTGGATTTTAATAAAAGCAGGCAAGAAATCAAAATGGATGAACTGAACATCAATATTGAATCTGCAAGTAATCACCAAAATAGTCTGTGGAACTGTTCAGAATTCTGGAAGTAGGGTAATGGTGCATAATTTCCAGAATCAGTCATTGCCATGGAATCAGAGACCATTTCCTAGATCAGTGGGAATGACAGTGGCAGTGTAGCCAGGCTGATACTGTGATGTGACCTTAACTATTATGGTAGCCACTCAGTGAGTATGACCAGTAGTTCTGGTTTGCCTGGAAC
>NW_007271003.1:0-646 GCF_000164805.1 Carlito syrichta | reverse complement strand
TAAACTGAAAATAATATATAGTTTTTAAGCAGTTATTTCTTCTTCAGGTACCATTCATCATGGTTCACACTTTCCAGGCTAAGTTTGAGATGTGCCATTTACAAAATTATAATTTCTGATTACCGACTTGGTGAGGAGGCAACACTGATGGACATGCTAAACACTGACCTCGATGTAGCAATATATTAAGTGACAAAATACAACTCTGAACCGTAGACCTTTAAATTGTTGTTTGTGTATACAGTCTTTGCATATTTGTAGTGAAATAAATATAAAGAATTGGGTAAATCATTCATTCTTTACACATTTTTAATTTGGCACTAGATAGAAAGAAGAAGAAGTCATTATCTTTTAAAAAGAGGTTTATAATACAGTTGATGGACAGTTGTAATAAACAAAGAAGCATGCACTGTTACAGCTGTTGTAAAAGATGTGTATGGAGTGAGTGTTATTTAGTGGGAGCATTTTACTCGTTAAGAATAGAGGTTATGCTGAATGCACAAAGGAGATTGCTGATCATTCCATCTGGGATCAAAATTTAAAGATAACAACAAACTAAGTGAGGTGTTTTTAAATGAAATAAGAATTTTAAAAGATGAATAAGCCCATTTATAATTACAAACAAGTTTGGGGATCCACTGTCTAT
>NW_007271002.1:0-453 GCF_000164805.1 Carlito syrichta | reverse complement strand
GAACACCCTCTCGAATAAATGGGGCTGGAAAGAAAAGACAGTCATATACAGAAGGATGAATCTGGACCCCATTTCTCACCATACATAAAAATCAACTCAAAATGGATTAAAGATTTAAATGTATGACCTGAAACTATAAAAATGCTAGAAGAAAATGTAGGAAAACCTCTGCTGGACATGGTCTAGGCAAAGAATGTATAAGACCTCAAAAGCGTAGGCAACAAAACCGAAACTTAACAAATGAGACTTAAACTGAAAAGCTTCAGCGCAGTGGAAAAAAATGATCAACTAAGTGAAGAGAAAACTTGTTCAATGGGAGAAAATATTTGCAAAATTTCTGTTCAACAGGAGAATGATATCCAGAATATACAAAAAATTCAAATAACCCAACAGAAGAAAAAACCTAAATAACAAACAAAAAATAATTCATTAAAAAATGGGCAAAGTGTCACG
>NW_007271001.1:0-783 GCF_000164805.1 Carlito syrichta | reverse complement strand
CCCCTCATGACTTTTTGGCTAAAAAAGACAGAGGCAGACCAATTGTGTGCCAGAGGTGATGGGGGCTGTGGGCACACTCACACACTGCTTAGGGAAGTGTGAATTGATACAACCACTTTGGAATGTGGTTTGAACGTGTCTGCTATGACCTCATTGCTCTATTCTGAGGGACACACTCCAGAGAATAAATGCATGTGGGCATCACAAGTGTGTGGCATCCAATATGTGGTCACTCTGGAAGTCATCAGTTGTAAACTGAGTATTTGTGTCTCTGCAAATTCCATGTGTTAAAACCCTACTCCTAACATAACAGCATTAGCCAGTGGGGTCTTTGGGATGTCATTAGGATTAGCTGGGACCATAAGGGTGGCACCCTCAGGAATGGGATCCATGCCCTTATAAGAGAGAATTTGCTTCTGCTCTCCACCATATGAACAGGATCATAGTGGAAAAGTGCTGCCTAGCCAGGCTCAGTGGCTCAGCCTGTAATCCCACGCCTTTGGGAGACTGAGATGAGTGGATTGCCTGAGCCCGCAGGTTCGAGACCCACCTGGGCAACTTGGCGAGACCTCATCTCTGCAATAAATCAAAACTGAGCTGGGTGTGGTAGCGTACACCTGCAGTTCCAGCTACTTGGAAGGCTGAGGCGGAAGGATCACCAGAGCCCAGCAGGTCGAGGCTGTGCGACAGAGTGAGACTCCAGTCTGTGCCACAGAGTGAGACTCCAACTCAAAAGAAAAAGTGCTGTCTATGGGCTGGGCATGGTGGCTTAAACCTATCATC
>NW_007271000.1:0-783 GCF_000164805.1 Carlito syrichta | reverse complement strand
ATGGATTTTGACAGTGACAAAACTAAATTTATTGTCACTCAAGACATGTTAATTGAACCCTGTTCACGCTAGAAACTATGTTAAACATTTTGAGGATAAAGAGACCTGAGGAGGACCAATCAACTGTTTTGATTTGCTCAGAATTCAGGGGTGCATGGATATAGAAATTTTAGTGCTAAAACTGGAAAAATCCCAGGCAAACTGGGATAGGTTTTTTACTCTGAAACCCTGTAATTAGGAAGCTTGCCTCAAAAAGAAAAAGACAATATATGAATTAAAAGTATATGTCATAATATCAGCTTTTATAAGCTGTTATATAACCAGAAATTGCAGATAGCTATATTTTTTTTTCTGAAAAAGTGGCCACAGTAGATAATGCTACAGTTTTTGTTAACATTGACAATAAAAACAATAATTTTGGCTTTATATTGTTTTCATTCAAAATTTTGCAGAACATATGATAATTATGGTACTTTCCTGAGAATTATGAAATGCTGAGTAGCTGAAAAATTTACACTAAGTTCCTCTTATCTGTATTTTCTTGGTGCAGGAAATTATAAACATTAAGATAACTTGAGCCACATCTTTACCGCCAGGTACTTTATGTTTTGTAAAATCAATCCTTATTTAATCCTTCCACTGCTACTGCACATTACACAATAATTAATTTATCCAACAACGTCAGGAAGTAGGCCCTATTTTTATTTTCATTTTACATTTAGAAACACTGAGGTTTAGGAAAGTTATGTAACTTGTCCAAGATCAAAAGTGTAAAGCATAGCC
>NW_007270999.1:0-821 GCF_000164805.1 Carlito syrichta | reverse complement strand
AACAGATCATGAAGTAGGAGAGATAAATAAAACTCCCCGCTGGCATAGAATCATTAGATTTGGAAGTGACCTTAGAGTATCTCTATTTCCTAATGCAGACTTTCTCTTCTCTTTCATGGACCAGTTTCATTCAGTCCTGCTTGAACACCCTGGGGATTTCACTATTGTGAGCAAATCAGGTAGGAACTCTATGGACAAGATTAGGAGAGGCTAGGTCAGATATGAAAACAAATGCCCCTAAATTCTCAGCAGATAAATCATTTTTTTAGTTAAATACTCCAAGTCCCTCACTTGATGGATAGCTCTCCACTTGAGTTGTCATCATTCTCACTCAGGGACACAGGTTGCCAGAGGAGTTGCTCGAGAATTGCAGGTGCCTTGGTGGGCAGGGAGGGAAAGAGCATGGCAAAACTCACAGTGGTCTTAGTCTCCACCAGAAAGTGATGTCTGTCACTGGCCAGAACAAGTCACCTGAGCATGTCTGACTTCAAGAGGGAAGGAGTGGTTCTGGTGGGGTGCAGCAAATCTTAATGAACAGCAATACAGCAACCACAAAGATCTCTGGTTCTTTCAGAAATCTTTCTATTGTTTGGAGCCAAATCTTTCTACCAGGAAGCTCAGATTCCACACTGCCCCCAAACCTTTGAGCCTCTCTCCCTCCATGCCTTACTTTTCCCTCGTGAGTTATTCCTTTCTGATATTCAATTGGTTAAAGTTTATTTGAACAGCTACCACGAAAACCCCACTTTTAAGTGCTGTGAGTTTCTTTTCAACCTTACCCTCCAGAATCCACATATAAATCACTTATCTCATGAAGCCTT
>NW_007270998.1:0-873 GCF_000164805.1 Carlito syrichta | reverse complement strand
TGTAAAGCCACAAAACATCTTTAGAGGGTAAAGAATCTAAGGTGGCAACAATAAAACAATAAAACAATGCATGCTCCCACCCAGCTCAAGGAGTTGTTTACAAGAAGCACACACCTCAATAGTTGTCAGTGTTTGTGACAACTTCTTATCAGTAATCATCTCTAGATATCTAACTGTTACCGAGCAGGGCAAAACGAAATCAACATTTTCCAAATGAAATATATCTCTTTCCCATGAGGGCAGCTAAGTTTTACTCGCCAGCATTGTTTTCATTGGCATCTCATTTCAGGTGTGCAAAATCAGCATTGCAAAATTATCACAAACACTGATTTGCACAGCCCACTGTTTAGAGGTACAAAGTCAGACACCGGCAGGCATCAGTAAATGTTTGCAAATATGTGAATGAACGTATAGGCTAAACAAACAACTCCAGCTTGTACTTACATTTTGTTTCAACCTGGGGCACTAATGAGCTTAGTCAATGAGGAGGAAAAAATAATCAGCGACAGGAAGTGGGGTGTGGATCTTTTCACTTCTTCACAATTTCTAACACCCTCTTACTCGTCCACCAGACACTGCGCTGTTGCCATAATGATCACGTCCCACCCCCACTTAAAAGAGTTTCCTTACTCCACAAAAAATAATAATCTTTGGGAAAATAAAGAATAATCTTTATCCCTATTTCCCTGACAGAACCCAGTGCAGACACATACGTGCCTACCTGCATTCAAGAGCTTTCTAAATAAGACCGCCCTGACATGAGTCTCTTCCTTCTCCCATTCTTGTATACCTACCTATAAACATGTTACCTTCACATAGTCAGTCTACCTTCCAAGTGCAGCTTGAATGCCCTTCTTCGGGAAGTCTTGGAAC
>NW_007270997.1:0-814 GCF_000164805.1 Carlito syrichta | reverse complement strand
ATATATGGGCAAACTGGGCTCGGTGGCTCAGCCTGTAATCCCGCGCCTTTGGGAGACTGAGGTGAGTGGATTGCTGAGCCATTGTGTTCGAGACCCGCCTGGGCAGCAAGACCTCATCTCTACAATAAATAAAAAAATCAGCCAGGCATGGTAGCACATGCTTGTAATTCCGGCTACTTGGAAGGCTGAGGCAGAACGATCACTGGAGCCCAGCAGGTCGAGGCTGCAGTGACCAGGAGCGGCCACTGCACTGTAGACTGGGCAACAGAGTGAGACTCCAACTCAAAAAAAAAAAAAGATGAAGATATATGGGCAGCCAACAGGCACACGAAAAAGTGCTCAGCCTAACTCATCATCAGAGAAATGCAAGTCAACACCACATTAAGATACCACCTAATCCCAGTAAGAATGGCCATCATGAATAAAACAACCAGCAACAGATGCTGGCAACAAAAAGGAATGCCTCTACACAGCTGGTTAGGAATGCAAGTTAGTACAACCTCTTTGGGAGACAGTGTGGTGATTTCTGAAAGAACTAGAAATTGACCTTCCACATGACTGAGCATTTCCACTATTGGAAATATACCCAGAAGAACTCAACTCATTCTACAAAAAAAGATACCTGCACATATATGTTTGTTGCAGCTCTATTCATAATAGCAAAAACATGAAACCAACCATGTTGCCCATCAAGCTGGACTGCATTAAAAAATGTGGTACATATTCAAAATGGAATATTATGTAGCCATAAAGAAGGACAAACATATGGACTTCACAGCCACTTGGATGTATCTGGAGTCGATCAAACTCACTG
>NW_007270996.1:0-800 GCF_000164805.1 Carlito syrichta | reverse complement strand
CATTCCCTTTATCCCTGAATAACAGAATTAAAGAAGACGGTGACGTGGAGGGAAGGAAAAAGTAAGGAGGGGGGAAAATCCGCACAAATGAAGAAAAGCAAAAGAAGAATATAGGTCTTACACAGACCCCTGGGAGATCAGACAATGAGAAAACAGATTCTGGAACACAGACAATGAAGAGTCCCCAGAATGACTGGCTACATGCAACAAACCCAGACATCAAGACATTAATGGAGAGAATTAAAAAAATTGAGGAGAGACAAGAGGAAAATAGGAAGGAGTTGTTGTCAGAAATGACAGCAGTAAAGAATACTGTGATGGAAATGAACAACAGACTAATAAGCATGGAAAGCAGAATCAGCCAAGCCGAAGAAAGAATCTCAGAGCTTGAAGACCAAAACACAGAACTAACCCAAACTGTCAAAAGCATAGAAAAGAAGCTCAAAAAGACAGAACAAAACCTGCAAGAGATGAATGATCACTTCAAGAGACCAAACCTAAGAATAATTGGGCTTCCTGAGGCAGAAAGAGAAACCGAAGCCACACTGGAACAAACATTTCATGAAATCATTCAAGAAAACTTCCCTCATCTCATTAAGGATGAAAAAATTCAAACACAAGAGATTCAGAGAACCCCTGCAAGACAACAAACGAGAAGACCAACTCCCAGACACATAATAATTCGCCTAAACAAAGTAACTATGAAAGGAAAAATCCTAAAGGCAGCAAGAGAAAAAGGCCAGACTACCTACCAGGGAAAATCAATTAGAATAGCAGCAGATTTATCAACAGAAACCCTG
>NW_007270995.1:0-617 GCF_000164805.1 Carlito syrichta | reverse complement strand
TAGAGATTGTGAAGAAGTGAAAAGATCCACACCCCACTTCCTGACGATGATTATTTTTTCCTCATCATTGACTAAGCTCATTAGTGCCCCAGGTTGAAACAAAATATAAGTACAAGCTGGAGTTGTTTGTTTAGCCTATACGTTCATTCACATATTTGCAAACATTTACTGATGCCTGCACAGTGGGCTGTGCAAATCAGTGTTTGTGATAACTTTGCAATAAATGATTTTGCACACCTGAAATGAGATGCCATTTAGAGACTTAGATGTCGATCTTTCAGCCAGTGAAAACAAAGCTGGTGAGTAAAACTTAGCTGCCCCCTTGGAAAGGAGATATATTTCATTTGGAAAATGTTGATTTCGTTTTGCCCTGCTCAGTAACAGTTAGATATCTAGAGATGATTACTGATAAGAAGTTGTCACAAACACTGACAACTATTGAGGTGTGTGCTTCTTGTAAACAACTCCATGAGCTGGGTGGGAGCATGCATTGTTTTACTGTTGCCACCTTAGTTTCTGATGTGTCATTTGTTCTTTTTTCTTCTTCCTGAACCTACACACACCACCCCCTGCAGCTGTAGCATCCTTGCATGACTTACTGCGCAGATTTTGCCTTG
>NW_007270994.1:0-694 GCF_000164805.1 Carlito syrichta | reverse complement strand
AAGTGCTTCTCCTCTTCCAAAGTAAGATTAAGAAAAATCCTCTTTCTAACTCAGTCCATTTAGCTTTCCTTCTCTCCTCTCCCATCCTCTGTCTGTCCCAAGCCTTTGTCCTGGAGTTCACTTGGATTCTATGCTCACTTTAATGTTCCCCTTGCCCTACTCCACAGAAGAGTGGACTCTGCTGCATCTCTCATCCCCACCTCCCAATGAAAAAGCATTATCAGCTGAGCTTGGTGGCTCAACCTGTAATCCCATGCCTTGGGAGGCTGAGGTGAGTGGATTGCCTGAGCCCACGGGTTCGAGACCTGCCTGGGCAACTTGGCGAGACCTCATCTCTACAATAAATAAAAAAATCAGCCAGGCTTGGTAGCGCGTGCCTGTAATTCTGGCTACTTGGAAGGCTGAGGTGGAAGGATCACTGCAGCCCAGTGGGTCGAGGCTGCAGTGGCCGGAAGCAGCCACTGCACTCCAGTCTGGGTGACATAGTGAGACTCTAACTCAAAAAGAAAAAGCATTGTCTATTTGTTTGGCACAATTTCTATTGACAACCATCTTGTAACAAGGTGAGGGTCAATTTGAAACCAAGAAGGGAAGGGCCCAGGAGAAGAGGCCTAGGTCCTGATTGTCCTATGCCTAGAGCCCATCCTACCCAAGGAGTTCCAGAAGTGTGAGGTGAAAAGTATTGTTCAAGCCG
>NW_007270993.1:0-770 GCF_000164805.1 Carlito syrichta | reverse complement strand
AGACTCAGTCAATGACAACAATCATCTTCCTCATAGGATAGGTTATTTTTCAGGTTCATTTCTAATTAAGAATGGCTCTGTGGCCTGCTTAAGATTAATGAGATGTAAGAGTTTATCAGTAGGGGATTGTGGTGATACTTCTTGTTAGTCTTGCTTCCCTGAATGCAGATATGATATGATACCTGGAGCTGCATCAGTGTATTTATGTATGAATAAGCTATTTAAATTTGCATAAATCATATGTAACATAACACTTCTTACATTTTCACTGAACAATAAAGTTTTGAGATTTCTCAATGTTTTATATGTAGATATATTTTCTTCCTGTTAACTGAGAAATAAGCCATCAAATAAAATTATAGCAACATAAATATATGCCGGGCTCGGTGGCTCAGCCTGTAATCCCATGCTTTGGGAGGCTGAGGTGAGTGGATTGCCTGAGCCCGCGGGTTTGAGACCCACCTGGGCAACTTGGCAAGACCTCATCTCTACAATAAATCAAAAAATCAGTCGGGCGTGGTAGCACTTGCCTGTAATTCCGGCTACTCAGAAGGCTGAGGTAGAAGGATTGCTGGAGCCCAGCAGGTCGAGGCTGCGGTGGCTGGGAGCAGCCACTGCACTCTAGTCTGGGTGACAGAGTGAGACTCCAACTCAAAAAAAATATATAAATGTAAAGTTTGTTTTAATGTTTTCTCATTATAAGTTAAGCAGCAATAGATATCTAAAACCAATTCTTGTTCTCGTGCAAAATTTTAGGAATTTTTGAGAGT
>NW_007270992.1:0-802 GCF_000164805.1 Carlito syrichta | reverse complement strand
CTACTTATCTGAGCTAACTATGGGGCCAACTCTCAGTCAACTAGTTATCCAAGCTAAATAGTCGGCTGATAGTCGGCCAACTGGTAAGCCAGATAACAGGTCGGCTGAGAAGTCAGTCAACGTGTTAACTCAGCTAACTAGTCGGCCGACTCATCAGAAAACAAGTTAAGTCACCTAGCTAACTCGTTAACCAAATAGTTAAAACAGCTATTTTACTCATTTACCAACTAGTTAAAACAGTTATCTAACTCCTTAACCAACTCGTTAATTCAGCTAGTTATCTCGCAAACTAACTAGTTATGTCAGATAGCTAAGTGAGCTAGCTAACTAGGTAATTCAGCTAGCTAAGTCATCTAGCTCACTAGTTATCTAATTATTTAAGTCAGATACTTAAGTCTGCTACCTAATTAGTTTGCTATTTAGTCAAGTCAGCTCATTATTCAGCTAGTTAAATAGTTAGCAAACTATTTAATTCAGGTAGTTAAGTCAGCTAGCTAACTACTTAAGCCACCCAGTTAAGTCAGCTAGTCAAGTAGTTAAGTCAGCTAGCTAAATCAGCTAGTTAAGTCAGCTTTCTAATTTAGACAGCTGGATAAGACAGCTAGCTAGTTAGTTAGCTAAAAGTCAACAGGTTGAATCAGGTTGTTAGCTAATTAACTAACGGGTTAAGTCAGGTGGTTGAGGCAGCTAGCCAGCTAGTTAGTAAATGGGTTGAGTCAGCTGATTGAGTAGGTTGCCTAGTTGGTTAGCTAATGAGTTAAGTCAGCTGTATGGTCAGCTAGATAGCTAGATAGCTAACCAG
>NW_007270991.1:0-776 GCF_000164805.1 Carlito syrichta | reverse complement strand
TACAACTTTTTTAAAGGTACCAGTGTTGCTCTGCTTCTTGGAAATTTGTCCTACTCTGGCTATAATGATGAGATATAAAGATATATCTTTTGTGTGGCAGAGATGGGCTAAACACAGTTACAATTATTCCTTTCAAAGATCAACCTGAGAAAGCTTTTGATAAAATACAGCATCCCTTTCTTGATAAAAACCCTCAAACATCTAGGTATAGAAGGAACATATCTCAAAACAGTAAGTGCCATCTACAACAGACCCACAGCTAGCATATTGCTAAATGGTCAGAAACGGGATTCATTTCCCCCTGAAAACTGGAACAAGACAAGGCTGCCCACTCTCACCCCTCTTGTTCAATATTATGTTGGAGGTCCCGACTCAGGCAATTAAACAAGAGAAGGAAATCGGGGGTATCCAAATAGGAAAAGAGGAAGTCAAGTTATCCTTCTTTGAAAATCCTAGGGAATCTGTCAAAAACCTGCTTGCACTGATAACGGAAGGTCTCAGGGTACAAAATAAATGTGCAAAAGAGAATTGTATTCCTCTACACCAACAACAAGCAGGCAGAGAACCAAATAAAAAGCACAATCCCATTCACAGTAGCCACCAAAAAAATGAAATATCTCAGCATCTTCCTAACCAGAGAAGTGTAAGATCTTTACAACGAAAATTGCAAAACACTGCTTAAAGAAATCCAAGAAGACACAAACAAACGTAAAATTATTCCATGCTCATGGATAGGAAGAATCAACATTGTTAAGATGTCCACCCTACCAAAGGCG
>NW_007270990.1:0-648 GCF_000164805.1 Carlito syrichta | reverse complement strand
TTAAAAATCATCCATCATAACCACGTAGGCTGCATCCATGGGGCGCAAGGCTGATTCAACATTTGTAAAACCATAAATGTAATTAAACACGTCAACAGATGTCAAAACAAAGACCACATGATTATACGATTAGATGGAGAAAAAGACTTTGATGAGATCCAGCACCACTTCTTGATAAAAACCCTTGAATATCTAGGCATACATGCAACATACTTCAAAATGGTAAAAGCCATCAATGAGAAACCCACAGCCAGCATACTCCTAAACAGACAAAAATTGGAACAATTTCCCCTGAAAACTGGAACAAGACAAGGATGCTCACACTCACCCATCCTGTTCAATATAGTATTGGAAGTCATGACCAAAGAAATCAGAAAAGAGAAGGTGAGCAGGGGTATCCAAATAGGAAAAGAGGAAGTCAAGTTATCTCTCTTTACAGACTACATGATTATGTACCTGGAAAACCCAAGAAAATCTGTCAAGAACCTCCTTGCACTGATAAAGAACTTTGACAAAGTCTCAGGGTTTAAAATAAATGTGCAAAAGACAATCATATTTCTTTACACCAATAATAAACAAACAGAAACCCAAATAAAAAGCACAATTTTATTCACAATAGCCACGCAAAAAAAGGAAAACCTTGGCATC
>NW_007270989.1:0-689 GCF_000164805.1 Carlito syrichta | reverse complement strand
TTCATTTGCACTTATTTGAGGATCCGCGTCAGCGATCGGAGTTCCCGGATTTACAGGCGCGCGGTGTCTCTTCCGGCTGGTTTTGGATCGATCGTAGAGATGAGGTCTCGCCACCCAGGCGGGTCTCGAACCCACGGGCTCAGGCCATCCACTCACCTCAGGCTCCCAAAGGCGCGGGATGACAGGCTGAGCCACCGAGCCCCGGCTAGCGTGTGTTTCTTTGTGTTATTTTATGTGTTCCTATGTGTTGCTGTCAAAGATAAGAGGCACTCTTCCCTTCGATCTGCAAGCAGACTCCCTTAGGTGACTGAGGGACTCGCGAAGGTGTCGGGGACCTACTCCCACGACGTGTCAGGACCTCATAGGGACCCCTCCAATCGAGTCATAAAGGACTCTGTGGGCTCCAGAAGACCCCAGGCTCGATCAGACGCTCAGCAGACCTGAATCCGCTCCAGTTCCTGGACACTGTGATCAGAGGGTTGGAAAAGGTCTCCTAGAGGCAGACGACCTAGGAACCGAAAGGGTCTCTCAGTGTTCCCGAGGGCTGCCCCGTTTGGGGGGGAGGGCGCACATAAGGACCGGTCACCCAGTGTCCCGGGGCCCCTTGAGCGCTCTCAGCACCCAGGGGGAAAGCCGAGGCACATAAGAGGCGGGGGGAGGGGGGTGACCGACGGTGTCATGGCTGACAG
>NW_007270988.1:0-522 GCF_000164805.1 Carlito syrichta | reverse complement strand
GATGGACTATTAATCTCGTCTATTATTTAAAGAGTATCTAGGGAAGGAAGAGCAATTAAGATAAGGATAATAGCTGGTAGAATGGCTCATACTGTCTCTACTTCTTGGGCATCTATTGTGCTAGTGAGAATTAATTTGGTTGTTAGTATTAGGGTAATAATATAAAGTACTAATGAGCTAATTTGGAAGACGATTATTAAGGTATGGTTGTGAAAATGAAGTAATTCTTATATAATAGGGGAGGTGGCATCATGAAAGCCTAGTTGGAGAGGATGTGCCATAAAAACACACAGGGATTTAACCTGTAATTTAACTTTGGCAAAGTTATGTAATAATTTTACTAGTATTTTGTTACGAAGAAAGACATCGTGCTTATGGAGTTGGCCTGAACCCAATTTTAGGGGGTTCAATTCTTTCCTTTCTTGTAATTCGGCTACACTTTTACGTAGGTAGGTTCTTCAAATGTATGATAAGGTGGGGGGCAGCCGAGAAGTCATTCAAGGTTTGTAGCAGGTAGTTCAA
>NW_007270987.1:0-807 GCF_000164805.1 Carlito syrichta | reverse complement strand
TATTAAATCCCCAGTCTCACGCGTCATTGTGCTCACTTCTTTAATGATACTTGAGTGTTATTGACTAAATTGCAATTCTCTGAATCTACCCTGCTTGCTCCCATTGCTACTTTTGCTAAACTGTTTGCTCTACCTGAGCTAACCTTGGTGTTCATTTTTGACTGCTTAACTCTTTTTCCTTTTCCAAACTCAGCATACAAACTAGCAGTTCTGTGATGACATCCCTCAACCATACCCCTCTGGTCTAAATGTCTCTTCTCTGTTCATCATATGCTATGCGTCTTCTGTCATAGCATTTGTACCAACATCTCAGGCACACCTGCTTTCTTCTCTGCTTTTCTTCGAATGTGTACACACTTCAAAGTTAGAAACCTCAATGACAGAAACATCTCAAACAAAAGAACTTGAGTTATAAACTAGCACCCATTCTTCTCTTTTTATTGTATTATTTAGATTTTTTTACCCAAGAATAATTGAATTTCTGAAAATGTCGACTGTAGATTTTGTTTGAAATATTTGAATAGCCGGGCTCGGTGGCTCAGCCTGTAATCCCGTGCCTTTGGGAGGCCGAGGTGAGTGGATTGCCTGAGCCTGCGGGTTCAAGACCTGCCTGGGCAACTTGGTGACACCTCATCTCTACAATGAATCAAAAAATTAGCCGGGCGTGGTAGCACGTGCCTGTAGTTCCAGTTACCTGGAAGACTGAGAAGGAAGAATCTCCAGAGTTGAGCAGGTCGAGGCTGTGGTGGCTGGGAGCGGCCACTGCCCTCCAGTCTGGATGACAGAGTGAGACTCCAACTCAAAGAA